>NC_079452.1:36879861-37179861 GCF_903798145.1 Danio aesculapii | reverse complement strand
TAATTGTCCTGTGTGCTCTATTCTATATGCTGCTGAGGAGTAGATGATGTTTGCAGCACAGAATGATGATGCATGTTGTTTGAAGATTATGTAAAAGTCCATGAAATCCCACATAACCATTCACATTACGGTTGCAAAACACCTCGGAAGAACAAACTCAGAAGACATCCTGTGAGAAATGAGATGCTGCATTCTTCCTGATGGTCTCGTGACCTTCACGTATTTTAATGGAAAATTATTTAAACATTACAGCATTTGTTACAACAACAATTTATACAACAACAATTTATAGTTTTTCCCTTTTCAATATATTTAAGAACGCTGAAAAAACGTTGAAGAACGCATATTGAGAAACAGCCAGAACCTGTGTGAGTGTTGACAGTTCATGCACACACAGAACAAGCAATATGAAATAGTTAAAGGAGAAAAGATTTTCCACTACTTAATCACTCCCGGAGGTGTTTATATTTGGCGGATACAAAAAAATGTGTAAAAAGATGATTATAATAGTAAAAAAAAGGGTCACTAAATATACTTGAGCGACCGTAAATATACCTTGGGCGGCCTGCCCAAGTAAAGTCTATGGGCCCTATCATACACCCAACACAATAAGGCGCAACTTAAGATATGTTTAGTGCGATCTGTTGCTTTTCAGACCCGTGCAACCCTACTTTTCTGTTTTGCGACACGTTGTTTAAATAGCAAATCCATTTGCGCCGTTTTGTGGACTCATGGGTGTTCTGGTCTAGAAAGGAGGCGTGTTAAGGCGCAATGTTGGTGCACTGCTATTTTGAGGAACTAAAATAGACTGTGCAATAGACCAGCTGAAAGTCCAGCACAGAGCGCATTATTGTGCACCTTAAACACGTTCACATTGCTTAAAACATGCAGGATGTTAATTAAAATTAAAGGATTAAAATATTACAAAAATTATTATTTTCTACATAAATATGAAAACCACTGCCTCCATGCCTTCATCTCGGGGTGCTTTTTTCAGTTTACTCATGACATCTTGCTTTTGTATCATGTTATTATTATTATTAGCATTTATTATATGCATATTTATACTTGTTTTATTAAATACAAGCTTAGATTTGTCCACTTGTTGGGTTTTGGACCATATGGTGCATAATAATAGGACGTGTGTTTGAATATAACTCAGTTTTTGACCACACTTTGTTATTATTGTTTATTTATTCGTTTGCTGGAAATTAGAACTGAATTTAGAAATAGTTTAAACAAATCTTCGCGTTTAACAAACAAAATTAAATATGTAGGCTGATGGATATCTTCAGTGGAGTGCGAACAACACTGTTTCCTTATCCACAAAAGTAAAGGAGTAATGAGTGAAAGAGAAAGAGAAAGTAAAGAGGCCGAATGGAGGAGGCTTGTTCTTTATCCTCATGCTGCAGATGGTATGATTAACTGTTTTCTTGCTAGTAAAGCATTCAGTGTTTCCATTTATAAAGTCTGCCACTTAAATAGCAAATGCGCCATGGCCCAACACACCTGACTCTTAAAGGGAATGAGAGATGAGAGTCTAATTTCTTTATTCTCAAAACACACCAATAACTCACTAAGAGAATAAGCACAACCCTGTTAGACCATGTGCCACGGCGCAAAATATATATTTTTTGTCCTCAAAATAGCAAAAGTGGATTCAGACATGCCCTTAAAGCTTTTGCGCCATGTACTTTAGACTTTGCTTCTAGATTGATAAAATAGAGCCCTGTGTGTGTGAAGTATATTGTTGTCCAAAAGCACTGAATTTGAGGTCCACAACTGTGCCAGAGATAAAACATATGACAATCAACCAACAATCATAAGGATCAATCAATAAAACTGGGTAAATTATGAAAAGTGTGAAGTATGAAGCTAATAATAGTACTAATTACGAAGATGATCCCGTATACTATCAATATGCAATTAATAGAATGATTGCGTTTTCACAATATCAAGTTAAAATCCCTACAGAGTAGCTTACACAATCAGAAAGAGGCCAATTATTGACGAACCAATATGTTTGCACTGTTAACAAAGAGTGAAACACAAAGAACTAAATGGTCAGATTTAAATTCAATCTCGAGTGCAGGCCTTCTGATTTCCTTAGGCTGCTTTCATTGACTCACTACCGAGATGAATAGAGCACTGGTGTATATTTGAGAAATTTGGCCTCCCGGTGGCCTTAATTCATCAATGACAGCGCAGACTGATCGCTAATTCAACAAAACAAGGCATCATTACCGACACAGAATACAAAACAATCATTTTCAGAGCCGCATCTTGTTTTGCAAGCTAAGTGCTTTGGCCATTCACAAGATGAATGTGTCTGGTGGAAATGGAAATGTGTTAAAATACCCACCGAGTTTCGTCGATGCCGTTTTGACAGATGATTTGTTAATCTGACTCATGACTGCCCACCGAATTGTTTGCTTGTACTGTTTAAGCATTTTGCACTGTTTGTTGGAAGGATAATTAATAGGGGGCTCTTATGGCTTTATGTGGGCTTTGAAAAATAACACATTTATTGCTGTAAGAACAGAGAGTTTAATCTTTATATCCACCAATACATTTTACATCTATGCATTTGGCTGATGCCTTTCAAAAGTAGCTTTTATTCATCTGGAATTGAAAGAATATTAATACGTAAGCATGAAGAGCTTTTTCTTTTCACTCAAGTTTCTTCCAAACCTTCCACATCCTTGAAAAAAAAGAATAGTTTTAATTTTAAAACAAATTGAATACATCTTTAAATGTTTTAAATGTGACTTAAATTAGAATTTTCAGCATAATCACTGCAGTGTCACGTGATTTTGCAGAAATATTTCTAATATGCTGATTTGCTGGCCTTTTATGATTAGTTATAACTCATTATTATCAATGTTGGATTTTTTTTCATTATTTTGGAAACTGTGATGCATTTTACTTTTCATCCTAAATTTTATTTCACATTTTATTTATTTATTTTTTAACATTTTTTTTTATTTTATTTAACATTTTATTTTTATTTAATATTTTAATTTTATTTCATATTTAATTTTTATTTTATTTCACATTTATTTTTTATTTAATTTTATTTCACATTTATGCCATTTAACATTTTATTTTATTTTTATTTAACAATTTATTTATTTTATTTCACATTTTATTTTTATTTTTACATTTTATTTTTATTTTATTGAACATTAAACATTTTATTTGATTAAATATTTTACTTTTATTTAATTTAATTTGACATTTTATTTTATTTTACATTTTATTTGTATTTTATTTAAATATAATTTTTTTATTTTACATTTTATTTTATTTCGTTTTTTAATTTTATTTCACATTTTATATTATTTTACATTTTATTTAACATTTTTATATATCTATATATATATATATATATATATATATATATATATATATATATATATATATATATATATATATATATATATATATATATATATATAAATCTTATCTTATTTTATCTGATCTTATTTGCACACTAATGATTATGTAAATCTGACTGGCTGAGATGAAGTGAATAAACCAGCTAGAATTTCTTGACATACAGTACGTAAAATATATTAATCTGAGATTAAATTATTATTTTTTTAATATTAAAAATATACATTTACTGCCACTTTTAATGAAGTGAATGTGTCGTTGAGAAATAGAAATACATTTAAAAAAGAAAAAAAAAAAGAAGCATTGCCCGTTTTTTACCACAACACAAACACCACAAAGCGATGCCTATTATTACATGTGTATACGGCACACATGAACAAGAGCAATTTCCCTCTTATCTACTCCAATCTTGCAGTTCAAAACTCTTGTGCTGACCCCGTTTCACCTGTATTTATCATTCCCATGGTTCAGACCTCCTTCACAGCCTCACATTTACTACACACATGGCTCCTGTATGTGGAGAACACAGATACCGACCTTATTAAGAAAAGACCCCTCTGAAACACTGCAGATGCACCTTATCAGCAGATGGTCAACGGCAGCGCAAGGATTTCTCATCGCCTCAATGTAATGCTTTATGGATTTCCAACCTTTATCAGGAGCTACTGAAGCTGCTAAACATCAGAAAGACAGATTGAAGATCCTTTTCGGGAGCTGCATCTCCAGCATCAAAGGCTTCAGAGTTGCACCACAAAGCTCAGGAGGCAAACAGCAAACCAACACAGACGGAATACACAATCTCCCTCACCGATGAAATACTGCTCATACAGATTTTAGACTTCAGAGACTCATGATTTGCTCCTGTATCTGGACACTACTGATGTGGGTTTCAACGCTGAGACCTTTATAATGGTGACTATTTACTTGGTAACACTGTTACTGTATGTGAGATTAACATTAACATTAACAGCGGTTAACTATAGTAGGTGTCATGGTGGCATAGTGGGCAGCATGATCACCTCACAGTAAGAAGGTCGCTGGTTCGAGCCTCGGCTGGGTCAGTTGGCATTTCAATTCTGTTGAACAGATCAAGGAATTTTTCCCACAGTATTTTCTATAATTAGTTTTTTTCTCTGGAAAAAAGTGTTATTTGTTTAATTTTGACTGGAATTAAAGATGAATGTTATTTGCCTCCTTAAGCAGAATCCCCCCCCCCCTCTGAGTATCTACAGAACAAACCACTGTTATATAATGATTTACCTAATTTCGCTAACTTACTCAATAAACCTAATGAGTTAAGCCTTTATATGTCACTTTAAGCCAAATACTGGTATCTTGAAAAAATAGCTAGTAAAATATTATGTGCTGTCATTATATATATGCGCATATATATTTATATATTTGAAGTCAGAATTATTAGCGCCCCTGTTAACTTTTTTCCCCCCAATTTTTGTTTAACAAAGAAAATATTTTTTCAACACATTTCTAACCATAATAGTTTTAATAACTCATTTCTAATAACTGATTTATTTTTTCTTTGCCATGACAGTAAATCATATTTGACTAGATATTTTTCAAGACACTTCTATACAGCTTACACAGGCTTAACTAGGTTAATTAGGTTAACTATGCAGGTTAGGGTAATTAGGCAAGTTATTGTATAATGATGGTTTGTTCTTTAGACTATTGAAAATAATATACTGTAGCTGAAAGGGGCTAATAATTTTGACCTTAAAATGGTTTAAAAAAAAAAAAATTTAAAAACTGCTTTTATTCTAGACAAAATAAAACAAATAAGACTTTCTCAGAAGAAAAAATATTATCAGACATACTGTGAAAATTTCCTTGCTCTGTTAAACATAATTTGGGAAATATTTAAAAAGGAAATAAAAAAAGTCAAATGGAGGCTAGTAATTCTGACTTCAACTGTGTATATATATATATACATACATATACTTATACACACAGCTTAAAGGGCACCTATAACAATAATCTGTTGTTTGGACAGAGCTGTGCGTATTATAGTGTGGTCCACGGTCATATTAGAGTGATATAAACCCAACAAGTCTCTTTTTTTATTTTCTAATGTTAAAATATGTATAAATGGTTCTCTTAACCACAGCGGTTCCAACTGTAATTCTGCCGAGCGACTAAAAAGTTATCAGTATGATCATGAAAAACTGTACATTTCTAGTCAAACCATACTTCTGCAATCTTATACCAAAAACTGAAATAAGGGCAGTATTAGTAGCTAAAAATGTGGGAGAGCGTTGCTATTATGTGATTGTATTGTATTGCAATATAAAGCAACTAATTGTTGATGTTTAATTAAAAGTAACTCACTATTACTTGAAAATGAAATGATTTAATGACAATAACTTGCGATGGTTACAACTGAATTCCAAAATAACTGTATAAAGAGATTAAACATGAAATGATTAAAACAAAAACAAAGACATATGATAATAATTATACCCAGCTTAATATAAATAGTAACAAGTTACCTCAGAGAGAGGGAGAGAGACAGAGCGGGAAAAGTGCAGAGCAGGAAAGAGACCAGAGCAAAGTTTACCACATATTTTGTAGGAGTGCGTTTTCCCCGTCTACCGATTGATTGCCAGGTGCCATGTTTCTATAATAACATGTATACACATGTCCACAGAACTTTTTTTTGCAAAGAAACTGAGATTAAAATATCTGTTCCAAATCTCTGTGATTTTGTATACATTTTATAAGTTTCAAAAGTTTTAAAACAGAGCATGTTTGTAATAAAGACAGTCAAATCACTATAAAATTCTTAACCACTATAATCACCACGTCCGCATGGTGTTAGTAAACGCTAATATGTGTGTGTGTGTTTGTGTACCGCAAACGGCATTTGTGTGTGACTCATTTCAGAAAGGCTTGAATAAACTCCACCACAAATACATCAAATAAACTTACTTGGTATTTTTGACTAATGAGCTATATTTTAGCTTCATCTGTGTCTGTCTCTATCACTGACTGCTGTTTATATGATGTAATGCAGGAGATGTGCATGTGGGAACAGTGGGCGGGGAGAAGCAGCTCATTTGCATTTAAATCCACAGGCGGCAAAAAACGCTACGCTGCACTCTAAAACCTGAATAAGCACATTCTGGAGGCTGTAATAAATAATCTGATGGGTATTTTGAGCTGAAACTTTATAGACACATTCTGAAGACACCGAAGGCTTATCTTACATCTTGTAAAGGGGTAAAATAGGTGCCCTATAAAGTTCTCCAGTGATTACATTTTTCTAAGCATTGACTTGTCGTTAAATGTAAATAAAGTGAATAAACTGAATCTCACTCAAAGGTTAAAATAATACATTTAAATCACATTATAATTTTGCAAAAATATTGTCTTACCTGTAATTTATGGTAAGGGTTTTATAAAAAAATGAACGCAGATCTAAACATCCCATGATCTCTCCCCTACAAATGCTTCCATCGACATTTTGGATTATGCTGAGACAACTCAACATGAGTTTGAAAAAAAAAGTTGCTGGTAAGCACATGAAACCCTTAACTGCTGACATTCGGAGGTCATTAAGGGCTGCAAAGCTGCTCTTGTTTGTGGGATGTAAAAGCTGCTCGCCAAGAGGCTTCGGGCTGTTATTGATGCGCGCACCTCTCGCCAGCTTTCTTGAAATAAAAGGCTCAAGTCAATTTTCCCTACCTGCTCTGAAAGCCCAGAGGAACTGCGAGCTGAATTACTCACTTAATTAACCTAGCTGGTAACAGAGAGAGGGGGGGAGAGACAACCAGAGAGAAGAGCTGTTATACAGAAGCTGAGAGCTAGAAGAGTTTAATAATGACTTAAGAACAGGATCAGCAGGAATCAAGCGCAACAGACTCCAGCACTTCAGATCATTTACACCCCTCCTGTTGGCGTTTAAGGAGAGAAACGGAGCACATTAAAGAGACAGACTCCAGGTCAACGCTGATATACAGCTATACGGCTCTTTTATCAATGACATTCATTACTGGAAATATGCTCATTAAGGGGAGAAACTGAAATGCAATGGAAAAGAGTGGGAAAAAAAATACTCTACATACGTAAATTAAAAAAAAAAAAAAAAAATAAATAATAAATAAATAAATAAATAAATAAATAAATATATATATATATATATATATATATATAGATAGATAACCATAGTTCCACGGTTGATGGATTAAATATAAAAAAAAAATCATTCACACTTTCAAAATATATATATATTTGAATATGCAATCGAGAGAGTATTTCTTTAAATATGCACCAATTACCATATATTTCTATAACAGTAGTAGAGCATGACTGAATGAAAGGTTTCTTTTGTTTAATCTTTATTCAAGAATAAAGAAATAAATAAGTTTGCACATTTGTTTTGTAGAATAATTAAGATGATGTTATCTATAGATAATAAGCATTTATGCTACAAAAACATATTTATGAACAAATTCAGCTGTAAGAATTTTCCTGACTTCCTACACAGAAACAACAAAATATTCATTGGATTTTCAGATTTGTTTTTAAGGTAAGTGATTGGAAACTATTTATTTGGGTTGAATTTAAACAAACAAATTAAGTTGGATACTAATAAATTTAAATTGTTTGTTTAAATTCAGCCTATATAAATGTTTGCAACAATTTTGCCCCAAAAAAAACTATAAATAATAATAATAATAATAATAATAATAATAATAATAATAATAATAATAATAATAATATAAAAAATATTTATAAATAATAAAAAATAAAATAAATAAAACATGAATATATAAAATAAATAAATAATAAATAAATAATAAATAAATAAATAATAAATAAATAAATAATAAATAAATAAATTAATTAATTAATTAATTAATTAATTTAAATAAATAATAAATAATAAATTAATTTAAAAAAAAGGAAAAACGGAGGAAAAAAGGCCTTTAAAAATTAAAAATTTCAGGCATAAAAATAAACACATTAGAGACTGAAAAATCGCTTTGAAAATCCCAAAAATCTTAAACTGACAGGTAAATAAAAAGTGTTCAACGAAACCTAAAAGCTGAGATACATTCCCATTTATATTTGACATTTTGTGTATACACCTGGGTGATTATTATATCTGGAATTATTAAATAAACAAGCTCTTGAAATTAAAAAAAAAAAATGGTTTCGTTCGGGTGACACGGTGGCTCAGTGGTTAGCGCCGTCATCTCACAGCAAGAAGATCGCTGGTTCGAGTCCCGGCTGGATCAGTTGGCAATCCTGTGTGGAGTTTGCATGTTCTCCTCGTGTTGGCGTGGGTTTCCTCAGGGTGCTCCGGTTCCTCCCACAGTCCAAAAGACATGTGGTATTGGTGAATTGAATAAACTAAATTGGCCGTAGTGTATGAGTGTGAATGAGTGTGTATGGATATTTTCCAGCACTGGGTTGTAGCTGGAAGGGCATATGCTGGATAAGTTGGCGGATAAGTTTATCCCTTGATGAATAAAATGAATGAAAGCCAAAGTTAAATGAATGAATGAATGAATGAATGGTTTAGTTTTCATCATTGTATTATTTAAAAAACCCGCAGACGGCTTAATTGGGAAATTAGGGTTTAAGGGAAATTGTGGTTTACAAGATTATGTATGGTTTACTGTAGCTCCTCCCCTTCTTTCTGACTTTTTACAATTGAAATCTGTAGAAAACTGAATGACTAGGAGGAGTGCAGCTAGAGATCACTGCATTATTCATTATTTTGGTCAAGCTTGTTTTTCTTTTAAAGCATCACATCAGTGAAATTTGATACCACAATCTCATTTAAGTATAATTTTAAGAAATGGCTTCTTAATAATCAACATTTTGAACACTAGGCTTTTGATATTGTTGTTGTGGTGGTTGTTTTTTATTGTTGTTGTTCATTTGAGTATTGTTCTTAGTTTGAATTTGTATTTTTATTGGTATGGCATTTAAAATCTGGCAAAGGGACTGCCAACGAAAACTAGTCTTTGGGCTAATTTGGGAACATTTATGCTCTTGATGAATGTTGATTAAGGTACACTGATACTTGTTGTGAAATAAATAAATTAGGGACAGAAAATTGTTCATCATGACTTCCTGATTCATAAGGCTGTACAAATAAAGAGCAAATTGATCTAACTTACTTAATCATTCATCAAAATAGGTTAGAGCAAATTAGCTGCAAATCTACCATCAAGGAAATAACTAAAAAACTCCAGTAAACTGGCATAATTATGGATTCTGTTAGAATGATGGTTTAAGCGGCCCAAAAATCTCTAAGAATCACAGCTGGAGAACTGCAGAAATTCATTTTTGGGTCTTTTTCCAGCCTTCTTTTACTCATATTAGCAGTGTTGCCAATATTATTGGAGAGAAATGTACAGCTGTCTGAGTCTTTTATAAGCAGCATTTGTTCTTGGGAAATCTGCTCGTTAAAGCAGATTCTCATAAAACGAGCTGGTAATTACCATTCATTCACATCCAAAAAGTCTTCTAGGGTCCAATGAAGTAAACCCATTTGGTTACAAACTAAATAAGCAAAAAGTGCAAGAATGCACATTTCTCAACACTTACAGTAAGTGGGTGTTCACCATGGATATCCAAGATGATGTAATTGTTTCAGTATTAAAAACTTTTTCTTGTCCCAGCTTAATATTCAGGCATATATAGGCATAATATTCAGGCAAAAATATAGACATTTGGTGATTAATTCACATAAATATCGTAAATAATGTGTCTGGGAAACTCTTACCTCATATTTAAATTGTTGGAGTAAACCTGATTGTGATCAAGGGTTTTGGGTGAACTATCCCTGTAAAAAAATAAATAAAATAAAAATTAGAGCCTACATTTCACTATTAGATCAAGTTATACTTCTAAAATCAATCCAGTCAGATACAAAACAATTCCAGTGTCCAGTGTTTTATGAAATATTAACAGTTCATTATTTTGAAAATGTAGTAGTATTATGATAGTGGTATTTATTTTATATATGTGAATATATAAAGGGAATAATATGAAAAGTAGTTGCAAATAAGAAACAAACAAACAAACAAACAAACAACAAACAAACAAACTAACTAACTAACTAACTAACTAACTAACTAACTAACTAACTAACAATCAACTAGTAATTGGTGAAAGAAATGGACAATAGGACACCAATCTCTACATTTGGGTGATCTAACCCTTGAGAAAATAGCCTGCATTTCACTATAGATTCTGTTATCATTACAAATTCAATCCAGTCAAATACAGAACAATACAGTTTTTATTTTATGAAACTGTATTGGTTAATTATTTTGTAAATGTAGTAATCTTAGTAACATAATAAGGGGTATGTATTTTAGAAATGTAAATATGAGAATGGAACGATATGAAAAATAGCTGCAACTAACCAACCAGCTAACTAACTAAAACAAACAGTAAACATCTAGTAAAATCGATGTAAACTAATTTTTTTTTTTAGCAAAAAAATCATTAGCAGCAATAAATAATACATAAGATAAACTACAGAAATAATAATAATAATAATAATAATAATAATAATAATAATAATAATAATAATAATAATAATAATAAAGATAAAGCTCTAAAACAGTTTAAGGTTTACTTTTGATAAAAAAATGTTATATTTGTGGAAGGATTGGCATTTAAAATAATTTCATTTAAAGTCCTCTCCAGATAAAATATAATTATCTCTCTGGATAACATAAATATAAAGCATTCCACAAGTATATGTTTAACAGTTGGTTTCTCTTGCAATATTGACATTTTCACTACAGATTCAGTTATACTTATAAATTCAGTACAATAAAAAACAGAACAAATCCTGAGTCTTTGAAATTTCTGAAACAGTATTGGTTTATTATTTTGGAAACGTAGTAATTTCAGTAATATAATAAACAATAATTATTTTATAAATGTAAAGAGAATGATATGAAAAATAGCTGAAAAAAAGGACAATATGACACTAATTTGACATTTTTGGATGAACTATCCCTTTAAAAATAGTCACCATTTCCCTGCAGATTCAGTTGTAAATTCAATCCAGTCAAATACAGAACAATTGCAAAGTTGTTTATTTAATATTTCAGTAATATAATAAGTGGTATTTGTTTTAGAAATGTGAATATAAAAAGAAAGGATATTAAAAATAGCTGCAATCAATCAACAGCAAACATGTACTAAAATTAGTGGGGGAAAAAACAGACAATAGGACAGCAATCTGTCATTTTTGGTGAACTATCCCTTTAAAATAGCCTACATTTCACTGTAGATTCTGTTATAGTTACAGTTATAGTAAATTCAATTCAGTCGAATACAGAACAATTCCAAATATTTGTATTTTATGAAACAGTATTGGTTAATTATGTAGAAATCTCAGTAATATAATAAGTGTTTTTGTTTCCTAAATGTTAATATAAAAAGGGAATGATATGGAAAAAAGCTGCAACTAACTAACTAAAAACATACAGCAAACATGTAAGAAAATTGGAGAAAAAAATGGACACTAGGACACCAATCTGTCATTTTGAGTGAACTAAAAATAGGCTACATTTCACTATAGATTCAGTTATACTTATAAACTCAATACAATCAAATACAGAACAAATCCAGTGTTTAGTATTTTATGCAGCTGTTTTGCTTTAGTACATTCAGTAATATAATTATTACTGTGGTAAATATTTATAAATGTAAACACAAAAAGGGCTAACTAACTAACTAACTAACTAACTAACTAACCAAAACAAACATCAAACATCTAACAAAATGGACCAAATGGATCCCAATCTTTCTTGTCCTGCATACGGTGTGATGGCACAATATGCGTATTTTATCTGAAACATTCTTATTAGCCATACATCTTTCTAATGAACTGATTTCTAACGATCTGTAGCTGTAAAGTACAAACGTACAGTATTCCGAATCAGGGTTAGATTACATTGGTTAAACATGCATGTCAGTGTTTCCGCTTAGACCCGGTTGACTGAGCTTTATCTGTGTGACATTGTCTGTGATAAATTCCAGATCGCCCCATCGGTCAGATAGCAGATAGTTTCTTCACTGTAAGCACTTTTGGACAGTCACCAATCCCCAGTACTGTCTGTGTTCAGTGGGTCTGTCCTCCCCAGAGAGCAGCAGAAAGTAGGACATGTGAAAAATTAAAGCTCCTCTCATACAAACATATGTTTCTCCAGGCAACACAATTCCTGCCTAAAAAACTGAAGGACACAAAATGTTTCTCTTGAAAGCCACTGGCGTGTTTTTTTCGTTCTTTTTTTTGTCGTCTTCTCTGTGTTTCCTTCATTGCCGTGTATTTTGCTTCTTGTAATTACTTGGAATGGCCCTTTCTAGTGACCCCGCATAAATTATACGCTTGTTCGGTTTATAATTAGCTGCCTAATTCGAGACAAAAGGGACGTCTGAATGAACCGCAGACGCTTTTGTGGTGAGCTGGTCAGTGGATAATTGCACAGCCGGCGAACACCTTTTTACAAAGTTTGATAGTGGAAAAAGTAAAAACAGGATGAAGTTATGCTGTGCTATTCTCTCAAATGCACTGCCAGGTTTGTGCATCAAACCAAAGCACCTGCAAGATTCAGAATGCTCTGTTTAAAGAAACACTTCCCATCCACCATTATAAGCATGTGATGCTTCTGGTAAACATACAGCAGGAACACAAGTATTGAACATGTCACCATTTTTCTCAAAAAACATTTTTCTAAAGGTGCCTTGACTTGAAAATTTCCCCGAGTTGTTGGTAACAACCAAAGAAATCCATATATGCAAAGAAAACTAATTTAATTAGTTTTAATTTTATTATGCATACTTAATCTTTAATGACGCAGAGAAACAGTATTGAACACATGAAGGGAGGTGTAAAAGGCAGTGAATGCCCAGACAGCAACTGAATCTCTCAGTTATTCAGCAAACCTTCTGCCCATCCTCATTGTAAATCAATAATAGCTGCTTCAGTTCAATATCTACATTGTAAGGATGATGAAGATGAAACCAGGGTGGATATTTCAGCAAGACAATGATCCAAAACACAGCCAAGGAAACTCTTAATGCTTTCAGAGAAAGAAAATCAAGCTGTAGAATGGCCCAGCCAATCACCTGACTTGAATCCAATATAAAAAAAAAATGAATTGAAGATCAGATTTGATAGACGAAACCCACAGAACCAAGATTTTAACACTCTGTTGAAGTCATGAAGCAATTCATTTGACTTCATTCTCATATGTAAGACGTCATTAAGCTGCCATCAATAAAAAAGCCTGTTACATAAAGTATTAATATACATTTCATTATTTCAGTATTTTCTCTTTGTGTCATTCCATTATTCATTACACAATTCATGTTTTCTAATGTTTTTTTTTTTTTTTTAGTTATACTTTTGTTTGTAAGGTTTGGGTTTTTATCAAATCTGGTTCAATTATGTCAACAGTTGCTTTAGAATTACTTTCCCAGGAAAAAAAACATGATATTTTTAATACTTATTTTCCCCGCTGTACATAAAAAATTTAAATTGAAATAAAAATCTGCTCGACTTACTATTTTATAATGTTTTTTTCTCATTCCAGGACTTGCCTAGACAAGTAAAAGCGATCTCAAAACCCAACATAATGTTTAATATTAAACTGAAAAATGGATCTTGATTTCATAAAGGTGTTTTTATTTTCGTTGCCAGTTTCTATAATTACAAAATTTATAATTGATTGCAATACCCATAAATTGTCAAAACAATAGCCTAATGGTTACGTTACAGGTATAGTTCACCAAAAACAGAAATTTCCTGACCATTTGCTCACTCTCGGGTGGTTCTAAATTTGTTTTGAATGCGTTTCTTCTGTGAACACATGCAAGTCAATGGCAGCTGCTTTTCAATACATCTTCTTTGTATTCAACAGAGGTAAGAAACTCAAACGGGATTGGAGCAAGCAAAGGGAAAGTAAATAATGATTGAATTGCACTTTTCGGATGAACCATCCTTTTAACTAACATTTTTTTTTCCAAACTAAAAATGAGAGCACCGCCAATGGCAAAGCACTGGTAAAGTTTGTCTCATAGAAAAGCACATTTGCTTTAAATTGAGTTACGGCAGGTGCACAAGTAGGAATCCAGACAGATGTTAATAAAAGACAATGTACTTTTATTAACAAAAACTCATACCATCTGTAAATGTCTTGTCAAGCCTTGTCTTTTGTACATTCGCATATCATCATTCACAAGTACAGCAACCTCAATACCATAGTAAAAAGAACCATAAGAGATTTCATAAAAACGAAAGATCTATCACAACCTTTTAACAAAAATACACTAATTGTTATACATTTGAATTTATTTAATACATCAATCAAGCTAATAGTTGATTAATTATAACCTGATTTTGTTGCTCGTTTATTTTCTAATTTTCATCTAATTTACCTAATAGTGTTATAGAGAACGACAGTTTCATTTGCCTTTAAGTATGGGATAATCACATATTGGTGTGTATTAAAGCTAGTATGGCTCAACTTTGCAACTTGCGCACAATATTTCAATGAATGTTTCGAGAAGGGTCTGGCTGCAGACAGAGTGCAGATGCAAGCTGAGCTACATGCATGCTTTAAGGCATCATCCTAACACCACCCCTAACCCTACACCTCACAGTGACGTCACTAGCTCCATTCAGTTGCATTGTGTCTGAGACTGCATGTCTGAAACTGATGAAAGTCTATATTAAGATACTATTCGAATTTTCATCAGTCAGCTTTCTTTCATGACATGCATAATCCTTACGTTGAATCAGTAACAGGCCAGATAGGAAAGATATTGTGTGTGTTTTTTATGCTCATGTACAGTAAATGACACAGGCATGTCTAATAGCTCATAGTAACATGTGCAAATATATATTTTTAGCATATTGGTGCATTGACTGATCTCCCTCTTGAAGTGTTCGGTACAGTTTTCTCGTTCGGTTGGTTTCTCATACAGTCTTCAGGTTTCTTATCAGTATTGCAAAAATCAGCAATGCCACCACTACCAGCTCGGTTGCGCTGGCAGGAAAAAAACGCCCAAATCCAACCATTTACTCACAATCTTGAACCTGTTATGAAATGGGAATAGCTGAGTACTGAGTGCTACTGATCAATAAGCACGTACAATACACATTTCATGAACGTTTGTCACCGTGCACGCAATAATTTAAAACTCAAACCTTACGTCTCAACTTAAACCACAAGTGGATGTTCACTTTTAGACTGTTCTGACTTCTTAGGGAGTTATGATGGCGTCAAGTGTTTTTGCATATTGGGTGTTGGTTAATTTTCATCCTCTTGAAGCACACGTCAGTGTCCTCAAGATCCCACAAATAAATGAAGGCGTCGCCAACTGTCATTGGGTTATATTAAACGTTTGAAGCCTATTTATTTTAAACTGATCAAAGCTGACTGAAACTACCTGCATATTAAATTATTTTATTGAACATCTTCCAGCCAATCAGGATAAAAAAAATTGATAGACCATGGAATTAGCTTCTTTAATTCACAGATCACCATATTTTCTATGGAAATGAGCAGATTATGGGTCCATGCAACACTCAGTTCAAACAAGTAGTGCTGTTATGTTTTGCTTTGGAGTGTTCGGTACAGTTTCTCATTCAGAACAGAACGTCTTTGCTTATCAGTATTGCAAACCGGCAATGCCACCTCTACCAGCTCTAATTAAACAGATACACTGGCAGGAAAAAAAGCTGCAAAATCCGACCATCTTGCAGTCTAGAACCTGTTATGAAAAAGGAATAGCTGAGTACTGGGTGCTACTGATCAACAAAGACATGCAAACACATTTCATGAACGTTCGTCACCGTGCCCACAGTTTAAAACTCATGCCTTACGTCACATCTTAAACTGCAAGAGGATGTTCACTTTTAGCCTGTTCTGACTTCTTAGGGAGTTACGGATGGCATCAAGGGTTTATTTGACATAGACTGATAGAGACACCATTATCTCCTCTGGCACCTGCCAGCAGAGCATCAGCTGAGAAAAATAAGCCTAATGCAAATAGGACATTAGCTGTCCAAATGAGCTAATGAGAGGAAATCTAGCCAGTCAACCGGCAACTAATGATATTTTTAGCCTCTACGGTCAGGGGAACATTTCCTCAAACCTATATTACTACAAGGGGAAATGTAAGCCAAGGCATTTTTGCATGTTAATCAAATTTATTTAGATTTAATCTTAACTTCTGAGGGCCTAAAAAGTAGAAAGAGCACACACACATACATTTATGCATTTTGACAGTTCAGCTGTGTTTAATGAGCCTGAAAAGACAATTTTGAAAATGAGCTTCACAGGGCAAGTTTTTGGCACTGATGATTTTTTTTTTTTTTACATGATTTTTTGAAAAAAGTGACAACATAAACATCCATTAATGTGTTTAGATTAGTATGAGAGTACCTGGCAACCAAAAAATTTATTTTAGATTACAGGGCATGTTGATCATTTTGACAACACTAGCTACATTTCCATTCACCTATTTTTATGCACATTTTGGATATGCACAAAAAAAAATAAATAAAAATAAATAAATAAAATAAAAATAAATAAATAAATAAATAAATTGGTTGATGGAAACGCCAAGATGCACAAAAAATGTGTGAAAATGTGCAAAAAAAGCTTATGCACATAACTAAGTAAGATACACTTTTTATTTGATAGAAAAGATGCGCATAAACTATGATGGAAACACTTTTACCGAACAAATTCCAGATGGGCATTAAAAAAAGTCACGTGATTTTGTTATAAGATCATGTGATGATAAAAATGTGTGAATAGACAAACCAGCAGGATTACCACATTGTAAAACATCTGAAATGTTTGGTCATTCTAAAACCTAAACCGTTTCAGGATTAGTGTTATTATATTAATTACCTCCAGAACTGTTAAGAGTGTCTGTGCTCAACGCACGCTTACGCCTTTAACGCCACTATGCTTTCATTGCGCAACAGCATACTGTCTTACTGTTTATTAAATGATCAAAAGATTCATGCAGCTTCTCGTACCACAGCAAATTCAAGTTTTGCTTTTGATATTTGGTGCCAGTTGATCAGGAAGTGATGATTTTGTTCTCTTTGACTACTTGATGATGAAAACGCTATCCTCACGTCTTTTATGCGATATTCCAGTTTTGCAAAAATTTAATTTGAATTTTGGATGGAAACAAAGCTACTGTCATCAGTAATTCAAGCCTGCTTTCAAAACCTATTTCAATGCATTGTTGTCATGTAAACATGACCTGAATTAACCTCAAATTGATTCAAATGGAATGTCTTTAAGCAGTTTAAAAACAGGCATGAATGAGAACTGTTTGGTGGTTTCAGTGCAGGGATGCCCAAACTTTTGCGTATGAAGGGCCAAAAACAAATATCATGAGAGCCGTGGGTATAAAATATACCAAACTATAAAGTTGCCATGGGAAATTTCCTAATTTATTTAATAAGGTTTCAAAGTAAATAAAAAAGTCTCCGTTGAGGTCCAGCTTCCTGCCTCCGGCACTTGGACTGCAGCTCTGCACAAAACGTTTGGCCAGTGGAGAAATGGCCGTGCCCATCGAGCCGGTTCTCTTGAGGTTTTTTTCTTCACCTTCGCCAATTGGTGAAGTTTTTTCCTCGCTGCTGTCGCCACTAGCTTTGCATGGTTCGGGATCTGTAGAGCTGCGCCTTGATGGATTTGCTCTTAGTGTTGAACCCTCAGTAGTGATTATTAAACCACACTGAACTGACTTAACTTTGAAAGTGAACTTACACTGTTTCAATTCACTATGATCGTTTATGTGAAGTTGCATGACAACAATCTACATGGTAAAATGCGGATATATACAAATAAGGTAATTGAATTGAATTGAATGTAAAAAGGGATGTAAAATTATACATTTTGTAATTAAAAAAAATTTGCATACTGACCACCGGGAAAACTCCCGATCATAGAATTTGCTGTATATCTCTGGCTCTGGATGGCCACAGTCCTCCACTGCCACCTTGGTCCCCCGCATTCATTTCAAAGGAGCGCTTACCCTGTCCTAAAATGGCGGCTCTATTGATGCATTTCCTTACTAATAGACAACAAACAGGGTAGGCGACATCTAAATGTATATATCTATGAAGTTACTGGACTTTTTTTTTATTGGTATAAAATACTATTAATCTCATATTACACTGCCACCAAAACAATACAAGCCTTGTACACTGCAAGTCTCAAATCAGTTTTTTCTCAGATCTGATTTTTTAGCATAGCTGTTCACACTGTTGTTGTAAATGTGGCCAGAATCTGATTTGCAGTGTGAATAGATCCTGGTCCTTAACTGACCCTCATGCACAAAGTACAACTACGGACAGTACAAAATGCACACAATGTGTATACTGTATGAAGTAAGTGCATTGTCAGATTAGGATTAATTTGATTATTGTCCTTTTCACAGACATGTGTATTTTATGAACTGTAAAGGGTTGTTTGCTACTACTAATGTGTATTTCGGAATATGAAATCTAAATTAAGTCTTTCGTGATTGAAAACACAGATTGTTTGTGATTTAAGAAAAGCACAGTGCTCAGGGTTAATGAGCAGACTAAACTGTAAAGGCAATATTTTTGATATTAATACACTGTAAAAGCCAAAAAGTTAAGGCAACTCAAACCATTTCAGGAAACCGATTTAAACAAACCATTTAAGTTAAAAAACGAATCCTAATGAGTACTGTGAACGTAATCCATTTGAGTAAATGAAGCAATTTGAGCACAGTAAAACCCAATAAATGAAGAGAACTCAAACCAACAGAGTACTTTAAAACCCAATGCGTTAAGGCAGGGGTGCTCAACCCTGTTCCTGGAGATCTACCTGGAGTTTAGGAGTTTACCAACCTTGAACAAACGCAACTAAACCAACTAACTAGGATCTGAAGGAGCACTTGGTAATTAAAGACAGGGGTTTGATCAAGGTTGCAGCTGAGCTCTGCAGGAAGGGAGATCTCCAAGAACAGGGTTGAGCACTCCTGAGTTAAGGCAACTCAAACTGTTTAAGGAAACTGATTGCTACAAACCATTCAAGTTAAACTAATCTATACGAGTTCTGTGAACTTACTCCATTTACGTTGGAGTAATGAGATATTTAATTAACTCATTACCTTCAAAACTGAGTTCAAAACTCTTTTCAAATGAGTAGTTAACTTTTAGTCAATTTTGAGTTAACTACACTCATTTCATTTGATAAAGTTGACTGTTGGGTTTTACAGTGTATCATTTTTATATCATAGCCTTTCATAATTGGTTCTCTTAATGTATTAATTATTTAAGTGAATTATAGCGAATGTTATGTAGTCCTATGTGTTTTATTAATTTTATATATGCATTTTTTATGGACTTTATGTTAAATCTAACTGAACAATATTTTTAAAAAGGTTAATGATTGGTTAAAACGTTAACCCCAGTTTGCGTTTAAAAATGTTTTCAAAATGAACAACCACTTTTTGTGGTGAAGTAATTGACCTGTGTGCTATTCTATATGCTACTGAGGAGTAGATGATGTTTGCAGCACAGAATAATAATGCATGTCGATCAAAGATTATGTAAAAGTCCATGAAATCCCACATAACCATTCACATTACGGTCGCATTGCAAAACACCTCGGAAGAACAAACTCGGAAGACCGCAAGAACACAGAACACATCTGGTGAGAAATGAGATGCTGCATTCTTCCTGATGGTCACGTGACCTTCACGTATTTTAACGGAAAATTATTTAAACATTACAGCATTCATACAACAATTCATTGTTTTTCCCTTCTTAATATATTTAAGAACACTGAAAAACTTTGAAGAACGCATATTGAGAAACAGCCAGAACCTGTGTGAGTGTTGACAGTTCTTGCACATACAGAACAAGCAATATGAAATAGTTAAAGGAGAAAAGATTTTCCACTACTTAATCACTTCCGGAGGTGTTTATATTTGGCGGATATAAAAAAAAAATGTGTAAACGGATGATAATAATAGTAAAAAGAAAAGTGTCACTATATATACTTTAGCGGCCGTTAATATACCTTGGGCGGCCTGCCCAAGTAAAGTCTATGGGCCCTATCATACACCCAACACAATAAGGCGCAACTTAAGATGTGTTTAGTGCAATGTGTTGCTTTTCAGACCCGCTCAACCCTACTTTTCCGTTTTGTGTCACGTTGTTTAAATAGTAAATCCATTTGCGCCGCTTTGTGGACTCATGGGTGTTCTGGTCTAGAAAGGAGGCGTGTTAAGGCGCAATGTTGGTGCATTGCTGTTTTGAGGAACTAAAATAGACTGTGCAATAGACCAGCTGGAAGTCCAGCACAGAGCGCATTATTGTGCGCCTTAAACACGTTCACATTGCTGAAAACATGAAGGATGTTAATTAAAATTAAAGGATTAAAATATTACAAAAATTATTATTTTCTACATAAATATGAAAACCACTGCCTCCATGCCTTCACCTCGGGTGCTTTTTTCAGTTTACTCATGACATCTTGCTTTTGTAACATATTATTATTACTATTAGCATTAATTATATGCATATTTATATTTGTTTTATTAAATACAAGCTTAGATTTGTTCACTTGCTGGGTTTCGGACCATATGGTGCATAATAATAAGACGTGTGTTTGAATATACTGTAACTCAGTTTTTTGACCACACTTTGTTATTATTGTTCATTTATTCGTTTGCTGGAAATTAGAACTGAATTTAGAAATAGTTTAAACAGATCTTCACGCTTAAACAAAATTAAATATGTAGGCTGATGGATATCTTCAGTGGAGTGCGAACAACACCGTTTCCTTATCCACGAAAGTAAAGGAGTAAAGAGTAAAAGAGAAAGTAAAGAGGCCGAATGGAGGAGGCTTGTTCTTTATCCTCGTGCTGCAGATAGTCTGATTAACTGTTTTCTTGCTAGTAAAGCATTCAGTTTTTCCATTTATAAAGTCTGCCACGTAAATAGCAAATGCGCCATGGCCCAACACACCTGACTCTTAAAGGGAATGAGAGATGAGAGTCTAATTTCTTTATTCTCAAAACACACCAATAACTCACTAAGAGAATAAGTACAACCCTGTTAGACCATGTGCCACGGCGCAAAATATATATTTTTTGTCCTTAAAATAGCAAAAGTGGATTCAGACATGCCCTTAAAGCTTTTGCGCCATGTACTTTAGACTTTGCTTCTAGATTGATAAAATAGAGCCCTATGTGTGTGAAGTGTATTGTTGACCAAAAGCACTGAATTTGAGGTCCACAACTGTGCCAGAGATAAAACATATGACAATCAATCAACAATCATGAGGATCAATCAATAAAACTGGGTAAATTATGAAAAGTGTGAAGTACGAAGCTATTAATAGTACTAATTATGAAGATGATCCCGTATACTATCAATAGGCAATTAATAGAATGATTGCGTTTTCACAATATCAAGTTAAAAATCCCTACAGAGTAGCTTACACAATCAGAAAGAGGCCAATTATTGACGAACCAATATGTTTGCACTGTTAACAAAAGAGTGAACACAAAGAACTAAATGGTCAGATTTAAATTCATCTCGAGTGCAGCCTTCTGATTTCCTTAGGCTGCTTTCATTGATCACTACCGAGATGAATAGAGCACTGGTGTATATTTGAGAATTTGGCCTCCCGGTGGCCTTAATTCATCAATGACAGCGGCAGACTGATCGCTAATTCAACAAAACAAGGCATCATTACCGACACAGAATACAAAACAATCATTTTCAGAGCCGCATCTTGTTTTGCAAAGCTAAGTGCTTTGCATTCACAAGATGAAGGTGGTCTGGGTGGAAATGGAAATGTGTTAAAATACCCACCCGAGTTCGTCGATGCCGTTTGACAGATGATTTGTTAATCTGACTCATGACTGCCCCACCGATTGTTTTGCTTGTACTGTTTAAGCATTTTGCACTGTTTTGTTGGAAGGATAATTAATAGGGGGCCTTATGGCTTTATGTGGCTTTGAAAAAATAACACATTTATTGCTGTAAGAACAGAGAGTTTAATCTTTATATCCACCAATACATTTTACATCTATGCATTTGGCTGATGCCTTTCAAAAGTAGCTTTTATTCATCTGGAATTGAAAGAATATTAATACGTAAGCAGGAAGAGCTTTTTCTTTTCACTCAAGTTTCTTCCAAACCTTCCACATGCATCTACTTGATCCTTGAAAAAAAAAGAATAGTTTTAATTTCAAATTGAATACATCTTTAAATGTTTTAAATGTGACTTAAATTTGAATTTCTGCATAATCACTGCAGTGTCACGTGATTTTGCAGGAATATTTCTAATATGCTGATTTGCTGGCCTTTTATGATTAGTTATAACTCATTATTATCAATGTTGGATTTTTTTTTCATTATTTTGGAAACTGTGATGCATTTTACTTTTCATCCTAAATTTTATTTCACATTTTATTTATTTATTTTTTTAACATTTTATTTTTATTTATTTAACATTTTATTTTTATTTAATATTTAAATTTTATTTCGCATTTAATTTTTATTTTATTTCATTTAATTTTTTTTGTATTTTATTTCACATTTTATTTTTTATTTAATTTTATTTCACATTTATGCCACTTAACATTTTATTTTATTTTTATTTAACAATTTATTTTATTTTATTTCACATTTTATTTTTATTTTATTGAACATTACATTTTATTGATTAAATATTTTATTTTTATATTTATATTTAATTTGACATTTTATTTGTATTTTATTTAAATACATTTTTTTATTTTACATTTTATTTAACATTTTGTTTTTTAACATTTTATTTTATTTCATATATATATATATATATATATATATATATATATATATATATATATATATATATATATATATATATATATATACACACACACACACACACACACATATAAATATATCTTATCTTATTTTATCTGATCTTATTTGCACACTAATGATTATGTAAATCTGACTGGCTGAGATGAAGTGAATAAACCAGCTAGAATTTCTTGGCATACAGTACGTAAAATATATTAATCTGAGATTAAATTATTATTTTTTTAGATTAAAAATATACATTTACTGCCACTTTTAATCAAGTGAATGTATCGTTGAGAAATAGAAATACATTAAAAAAAAGAAAAAAAAAAAAAGCAGCATTGCCCGTTTTTTACCACAACACAAACACCATAAAGTGATGCCTATTATTACATGTGTATACGGCACACATGAACAAGAGCAATTTCCCTCTTATCTACTCCAATCTTGCAGTTCAAAACTCTTGCGCTGACCCCGTTTCACCTGTATTTATCATTCCCATGGTTCAGACCTCCTTCACAGCCTCACATTTACTACACACATGGCTCCTGTATGTGGAGAACACAGATACCGACCTTATTAAGAAAAGACCCCTCTGAAACACTGCAGATGCACCTTATCAGCAGATGGTCAACGGCAGCGCAAGGATTTCTCATCGCCTCATGCTAATGCTTTATGGATTTCCAACCTTTATCAGGAGCTACTGAAGCTGCTAAACATCAGAAAGACAGATTGAAGATCCCTTTCGGGAGCTGCATCTCCAGCATCAAAGGCTTCAGAGTTGCACCACAAAGCTCAGGAGGCAAACAGCAAACCAACACAGACGGAATACACAATCTCCCTCACCGATGAAATACTGCTCATACAGATTTTAGACTTCAGAGACTCATGATTTGCTCCTGTATCTGGACACTACTGATGTGGGTTTCAACGCTGAGACCTTTATAATGGTGACTATTTACTTGGTAACACTGTTACTGTATGTGAGATTAACATTAACAGCGGTTAACTATAGTAGGATATCATGGTGGCGTAGTGGGTAGCATGATCACCTCACAGCAAGAAGGTCGCTGGTTCGAGCCTCGGCTGGGTCAGTTGGCATTTCAATTCTGTTGAACAGATCAAGGAATTTTTCCCACAGTATTTTCTATCATTTGTTTTTTTCTCTGGAAAAAAGTGTTATTTGTTTAATTTTGACTGGAATTAAAGATGAATATTATTTGCCTCCTTAAGCAGAATCCCCCCCCCCCCCCTGAGTATCTACAGAACAAACCACTGTTATATAATGATTTACCTAATTTTGCTAACTTGCCCAATAAACCTAATCAACTGAGTTAAGCCTTTATATGTCACTTTAAGCCAAATACTTTGAATACCTTGGAAAAATAGCTAGTAAAATATTATGTGCTGTCATTATGGCAAAGATAAAAGAAATCAGTGAATATATATATATATTTATATATTTGAAGTCAGAATTATTAGCGCCCCTGTTAACTTTTTTCCCCCCAATTTTTGTTTAACGAAGAAAATATTTTTTAGGTTAACTATGCAGGTTAGGGTAATTAGGCAAGTTATTGTATAATGATGGTTTGTTCTTTAGACTATCGAAAATAAATATACTGTAGATGAAAGGGGCTAATAATTTTGACCTTAAAATGGTTTTTAAAAAATTAAAAACTGATTTTATTCTAGACGAAATAAAACAAATAAGACTTTCTCCAGAAGAAAAAATATTATCAGACATACTGTGAAAATTTCCTTGCTCTGTTAAACATCATTTGGGAAATATTTAAAAAGAAAATAAAGTCAAATGGAGGCTAGTAATTCTGACTTCAACTGTGTATATATATATACACATACATATATAAATATACATATACATATACATATACATACACACACACACAGCTTAAAGGGCACCTATAACAATAATCTGTTGTTTGGACAGAGCTGTGCGTATTTATAGTGTGTCCACTGTCATATTGGAATGATATAAACCCAACAAGTCTCTTTTTTTATTTTCTAATGTTAAAATATGTATAAATGGTTCTCTTAACCACAGCGGTTCCAACTGTAATTCTGCCGAGCGACTAAAAAGTTATCAGTATGATCATGAAAAACTGTACATTTCTAGTCAAACCATACTTCTGCAATCTTATACCAAAAACTGAAATAAGGGCAGTATTAGTAGCTAAAAATGTGGGAGAGCGTTGCTATTATGTGATTGTATTGTATTGCAATATAAAGCAACTAATTGTTGATGTTTAATTAAAAGTAACTCACTATTACTTGAAAATGAAATGATTTAATGACAATAACTTGCGATGGTTACAACTGAATTCCAAAATAACTGTATAAAGAGATTAAACATGAAATGATTAAAACAAAAACAAAGACATATGATAATAATTATACCCAGCTTTACTATAACATAGTAACAAGTTACCTCAGAGAGAGGGAGAGAGACAGAGCGGGAAAAGTGCAGAGCAGGAAAGAGACCAGAGCAAAGTTTACCACATATTTTGTAGGAGTGCGTTTTCCCCGTCTACCGATTGATTGCCAGGTGCCATGTTTCTATAATAACATGTATACACATGTCCACAGAACTTTTTTTGCAAAGAAACGGAGATTAAAATATCTGTTCCAAATCTCTGTGATTTTGTATACATTTTATAAGTTTCAAAAAGTTTTAAAAACAGAGCATGTTTGTATAAAGACAGTCAAATCACTATAAAATTCTTACCACTATAATCACCACGTCCGCATGGTGTTAGTAAACGCTAATATGTGTGTGTGTGTTTGTGTACCGCAAACGGCATTTGTGTGTGACTCATTTCAGAAAGGCTTGAATAAACTCCACCACAAATACATCAAATAAACTTACTTGGTATTTTTGACTAATGAGCTATATTTTAGCTTCATCTGTGTCTGTCTCTATCACTGACTGCTGTTTATATGATGTAATGCAGGAGATGTGCATGTGGGAACAGTGGGCGGGGAGAAGCAGCTCATTTGCATTTAAATCCACAGGGCGGCAAAAAACGCTACGCTGCACTCTAAAACCTGAATAAGCACATTCTGGAGGCTGTAATAAATAATCTGATGGGTATTTTGAGCTGAAACTTTATAGACACATTCTGAAGACACCGAAGGCTTATCTTACATCTTGTAAAAGGGGTAAAATAGGTGCCCTATAAAGTTCTCCAGTGATTACATTTTTCTAAGCATTGACTTGTCGTTAAATGTAAATAAAGTGAATAAACTGAATCTCACTCAAAGGTTAAAATAATACATTTAAATCACATTATAATTTTGCAAAAATATTGTCTTACCTGTAATTTATGGTAAGGGTTTTATAAAAAAATGAACGCAGATCTAAACATCCCATGATCTCTCCCCTACAAATGCTTCCATCGACATTTTGGATTATGCTGAGACAACTCAACATGAGTTTGAAAAAAAAAAGTTGCTGGTAAGCACATGAAACCCTTAAACTGCTGACATTCGGAGGTCATTAAGGGCTGCAAAGCTGCTCTTGTTTGTGGGATGTAAAAGCTGCTCGCCAAGAGGCTTCGGGCTGTTATTGATGCGCGCACCTCTCGCCAGCTTTCTTGAAATAAAAGGCTCAAGTCAATTTTCCCTACCTGCTCTGAAAGCCCAGAGGAACTGCGAGCTGAATTACTCACTTAATTAACCTAGCTGGTAACAGAGAGAGGGGGGGAGAGACAACCAGAGAGAAGAGCTGTTATACAGAAGCTGAGAGCTAGAAGAGTTTAATAATGACTTAAGAACAGGATCAGCAGGAATCAAGCGCAACAGACTCCAGCACTTCAAGATCATTTACAACCCCTCCTGTTGGCGTTTAAGGAGAGAAACGGAGCACATTAAGAGACAGACTCCAGGTCAACGCTGATATACAGCTATACGGCTCTTTTATCAATGACATTCATTACTGGAAATATGCTCATTAAGGGGAGAAACTGAAATGCAATGGAAAAGAGTGGGAAAAAAAATACTCTACATACGTAAATTAAAAAAAAAAAAAAAAAAAATAAATAAATAAATAAATAAATAAATAAATAAATAAATATATATATATATATATATATATATATATATAGATAGATAACCATAGTTCCACGGTTGATGGATTAAATATAAAAAAAAAATCATTCACACTTTCAAAATATATATATATTTGAATATGCAATCGAGAGAGTATTTCTTTAAATATGCACCAATTACCATATATTTCTATAACAGTAGTAGAGCATGACTGAATGAAAGGTTTCTTTTGTTTAATCTTTATTCAAGAATAAAGAAATAAATAAGTTTGCACATTTGTTTTGTAGAATAATTAAGATGATGTTATCTATAGATAATAAGCATTTATGCTACAAAAACATATTTATGAACAAATTCAGCTGTAAGAATTTTCCTGACTTCCTACACAGAAACAACAAAATATTCATTGGATTTTCAGATTTGTTTTTAAGGTAAGTGATTGGAAACTATTGTATTTGGGTTGAATTTAAACAAACAAATTAAGTTGGATACTAATAAATTTAAATTGTTTGTTTAAATTCAGCCTATATAAATGTTTGCAACAATTTTGCCCCAAAAAAAAACTATAAATAATAATAATAATAATAATAATAATAATAATAATAATAATAATAATAATAATAATAATATAAAAAATATTTATAAATAATAAAAAATAAAATAAATAAAACATGAATATATAAAATAAATAAATAAATAAATAAATAAATAAATAAATAAATAAATAAATAAATAAATAAATAAATAAATAAATTAATTAATTAATTAATTAATTAATTTAAAATAAATAAATAAATAAATTAATTTAAAAAAAAGGAAAAACGGAGGAAAAAAGGCCTTTAAAAATTAAAAATTTCAGGCATAAAAATAAACACATTAGAGACTGAAAAATCGCTTTGAAAATCCCAAAAATCTTAAACTGACAGGTAAATAAAAAGTGTTCAACGAAACCTAAAAGCTGAGATACATTCCCATTTATATTTGACATTTTTGTGTATACACCTGGGTGATTATTATATCTGGAATTATTAAATAAACAAGCTCTTGAAATTAAAAAAAAAAAATGGTTTCGTTCGGGTGACACGGTGGCTCAGTGGTTAGCGCCGTCATCTCACAGCAAGAAGATCGCTGGTTCGAGTCCCGGCTGGATCAGTTGGCAATCCTGTGTGGAGTTTGCATGTTCTCCTCGTGTTGGCGTGGGTTTCCTCAGGGTGCTCCGGTTCCTCCCACAGTCCAAAAGACATGTGGTATTGGTGAATTGAATAAACTAAATTGGCCGTAGTGTATGAGTGTGAATGAGTGTGTATGGATATTTTCCAGCACTGGGTTGTAGCTGGAAGGGCATATGCTGGATAAGTTGGCGGATAAGTTTATCCCTTGATGAATAAAATGAATGAAAGCCAAAGTTAAATGAATGAATGAATGAATGAATGGTTTAGTTTTCATCATTGTATTATTTTAAAAACCCGCAGACGGCTTAATTGGGAAATTAGGGTTTAAGGGAAATTGTGGTTTACAAGATTATGTATGGTTTACTGTAGCTCCTCCCCTTCTTTCTGACTTTTTACAATTGAAATCTGTAGAAAACTGAATGACTAGGAGGAGTGCAGCTAGAGATCACTGCATTATTCATTATTTTGGTCAAGCTTGTTTTTCTTTTAAAGCATCACATCAGTGAAATTTGATACCACAATCTCATTTAAGTATAATTTTAAGAAATGGCTTCTTAATAATCAACATTTTGAACACTAGGCTTTTGATATTGTTGTTGTGGTGGTTGTTTTTTATTGTTGTTGTTCATTTGAGTATTGTTCTTAGTTTGAATTTGTATTTTTATTGGTATGGCATTTAAAATCTGGCAAAGGGACTGCCAACGAAAACTAGTCTTTGGGCTAATTTGGGAACATTTATGCTCTTGATGAATGTTGATTAAGGTACACTGATACTTGTTGTGAAATAAATAAATTAGGGACAGAAAATTGTTCATCATGACTTCCTGATTCATAAGGCTGTACAAATAAAGAGCAAATTGATCTAACTTACTTAATCATTCATCAAAATAGGTTAGAGCAAATTAGCTGCAAATCTACCATCAAGGAAATAACTAAAAAACTCCAGTAAACTGGCATAATTATGGATTCTGTTAGAATGATGGTTTAAGCGGCCAAAAATCTCTAAGAATCACAGCTGGAGAACTGCAGAAATTCATTTTTGGGTCTTTTTCCAGCCTTCTTTTACTCATATTAGCAGTGTTGCCAATATTATTGGAGAGAAATGTACAGCTGTCTGAGTCTTTTATAAGCAGCATTTGTTCTTGGAAATCTGCTCGTTAAAGCAGATTCTCATAAAACGAGCTGGTAATTACCATTCATTCACATCCAAAAAGTCTTCTAGGGTCCAATGAAGTAAACCCATTTGGTTACAAACTAAATAAGCAAAAAGTGCAAGAATGCACATTTCTCAACACTTACAGTAAGTGGGTGTTCACCATGGATATCCAAGATGATGTAATTGTTTCAGTATTAAAAACTTTTTCTTGTCCCAGCTTAATATTCAGGCATATATAGGCATAATATTCAGGCAAAAATATAGACATTTGGTGATTAATTCACATAAATATCGTAAATAATGTGTCTGGGAAACTCTTACCTCATATTTAAATTGTTGGAGTAAACCTGATTGTGATCAAGGGTTTTGGGTGAACTATCCCTGTAAAAAAATAAATAAAATAAAAATTAGAGCCTACATTTCACTATTAGATCAAGTTATACTTCTAAAATCAATCCAGTCAGATACAAAACAATTCCAGTGTCCAGTGTTTTATGAAATATTAACAGTTCATTATTTTGAAAATGTAGTAGTATTATGATAGTGGTATTTATTTTATATATGTGAATATATAAAGGGAATAATATGAAAAGTAGTTGCAAATAAGAAACAAACAAACAAACAAACAAACAAACAAACAAACAAACTAACTAACTAACTAACTAACTAACTAACTAACTAACTAACTAACAATCAACTAGTAATTGGTGAAAGAAATGGACAATAGGACACCAATCTCTACATTTTGGGTGATCTAACCCTTTAGAAAATAGCCTGCATTTCACTATAGATTCTGTTATCATTACAAATTCAATCCAGTCAAATACAGAACAATACAGTTTTTTATTTTATGAAACTGTATTGGTTAATTATTTTGTAAATGTAGTAATCTTAGTAACATAATAAGGGGTATGTATTTTAGAAATGTAAATATGAGAATGGAACGATATGAAAAATAGCTGCAACTAACCAACCAGCTAACTAACTAAAACAAACAGTAAACATCTAGTAAAATCGATGTAAACTAATTTTTTTTTTTAGCAAAAAAATCATTAGCAGCAATAAATAATACATAAGATAAACTACAGAAATAATAATAATAATAATAATAATAATAATAATAATAATAATAATAATAATAATAATAATAAAAGATAAAGCTCTAAAACAGTTTAAGGTTTACTTTTGATAAAAAAAATGTTATATTTGTGGAAGGATTGGCATTTAAAATAATTTCATTTAAAGTCTCTCCAGATAAAATATAATTATCTCTCTGGATAACAATAAATATAAAGCATTCCACAAGTATATGTTTAACAGTTTGGTTTCTCTTGCAATATTGACATTTTCACTACAGATTCAGTTATACTTATAAATTCAGTACAATAAAAAACAGAACAAATCCTGAGTCTTTGAAATTTTCTGAAACAGTATTGGTTTATTATTTTGGAAACGTAGTAATTTCAGTAATATAATAAACAATAATTATTTTATAAATGTAAAGAGAATGATATGAAAAATAGCTGAAAAAAAGGACAATATGACACTAATTTGACATTTTTGGATGAACTATCCCTTTAAAAAATAGTCACCATTTCCCTGCAGATTCAGTTGTAAATTCAATCCAGTCAAATACAGAACAATTGCAAAGTTTGTTTATTTAATATTTCAGTAATATAATAAGTGGTATTTGTTTTAGAAATGTGAATATAAAAAGAAAGGATATTAAAAAATAGCTGCAATCAATCAACAGCAAACATGTACTAAAATTAGTGGGGGAAAAAACAGACAATAGGACAGCAATCTGTCATTTTTGGGTGAACTATCCCTTTAAAATAGCCTACATTTCACTGTAGATTCTGTTATAGTTACAGTTATAGTAAATTCAATTCAGTCGAATACAGAACAATTCCAAATATTTGTATTTTATGAAACAGTATTGGTTAATTATGTAGAAATCTCAGTAATATAATAAGTGTTTTTGTTTCCTAAATGTTAATATAAAAAGGGAATGATATGGAAAAAAGCTGCAACTAACTAACTAAAAACATACAGCAAACATGTAAGAAAATTGGAGAAAAAAATGGACACTAGGACACCAATCTGTCATTTTTGAGTGAACTAAAAATAGGCTACATTTCACTATAGATTCAGTTATACTTATAAACTCAATACAATCAAATACAGAACAAATCCAGTGTTTAGTATTTTATGCAGCTGTTTTGCTTTAGTACATTCAGTAATATAATTATTACTGTGGTAAATATTTTATAAATGTAAACACAAAAAGGGCTAACTAACTAACTAACTAACTAACTAACTAACCAAAACAAACATCAAACATCTAACAAAATGGACCAAATGGATCCCAATCTTTCTTGTCCTGCATACGGTGTGATGGCACAATATGCGTATTTTATCTGAAACATTCTTATTAGCCATACATCTTTCTAATGAACTGATTTTCTAACGATCTGTAGCTGTAAAGTACAAACGTACAGTATTCCGAATCAGGGTTAGATTACATTGGTTAAACATGCATGTCAGTGTTTCCGCTTAGACCCGGTTGACTGAGCTTTATCTGTGTGACATTGTCTGTGATAAATTCCAGATCGCCCCATCGGTCAGATAGCAGATAGTTTCTTCACTGTAAGCACTTTTGGACAGTCACCAATCCCCAGTACTGTCTGTGTTCAGTGGGTCTGTCCTCCCCAGAGAGCAGCAGAAAGTAGGACATGTGAAAAATTAAAGCTCCTCTCATACAAACATATGTTTCTCCCAGGCAACACAATTCCTGCCTAAAAAACTGAAGGACACAAAATGTTTCTCTTGAAAGCCACTTGGCGTGTTTTTTTCGTTCTTTTTTTTTGTCGTCTTCTCTGTGTTTCCTTCATTGCCGTGTATTTTGCTTCTTGTAATTACTTGGAATGGCCCTTTCTAGTGACCCGCATAAATTAATACGCTTGTTCGGTTTATAATTAGCTGCCTAATTCGAGACAAAAGGGACGTCTGAATGAACCGCAGACGCTTTTGTGTTGAGCTGGTCAGTGGATAATTGCACAGCCGGCGAACACCTTTTTACAAAGTTTGATAGTGGAAAAAGTAAAAAACAGGATGAAGTTTATGCTGTGCTATTCTCTCAAATGCACTGCCAGGTTTGTGCATCAAACCAAAGCACCTGCAAGATTCAGAATGCTCTGTTTAAAGAAACACTTCCCATCCACCATTATAAGCATGTGATGCTTCTGGTAAACATACAGCAGGAACACAAGTATTGAACATGTCACCATTTTTCTCAAAAAACATTTTTCTAAAGGTGCCTTGACTTGAAAATTTCCCCGAGTGTTGGTAACAACCAAAGAAATCCATATATGCAAAGAAAACTAATTTAATTAGTTTTAATTTTATTATGCATAACTTAATCTTTAATGACGCAGAGAAACAGTATTGAACACATGAAGGGAGGTGTAAAAAGGCAGTGAATGCCCAGACAGCAACTGAAATCTCTCAGTTATTCAGCAACCTTCTGCCCATCCTCATTGTAAATCAATAATAGCTGCTTCAGTTCAATATCTACATTGTAAGGATGATGAAGATGAAACCAGGGTGGATATTTCAGCAAGACAATGATCCAAAACACAGCCAAGGAAACTCTTAAATGCTTTCAGAGAAAGAAAATCAAGCTGTAGAATGGCCCAGCCAATCACCTGACTTGAATCCAATATAAAAAAAAAATGAATTGAAGATCAGATTTGATAGACGAAACCCACAGAACCAAGATTTTAACACTCTGTTGAAGTCATGAAGCAATTCATTTGACTTCATTCTCAATATGTAAGACGTCATTAAGCTGCCATCAATAAAAAAGCCTTTTACATAAAGTATTAATATACATTTCATTATTTCAGTATTTTCTCTTTGTGTCATTCCATTATTCATTACACAATTCATTTTTCTAATGTTTTTTTTTTTTTTTAGTTATACTTTTGTTTGTAAGGTTTGGGTTTTTATCAAAATCTGGTTCAATTATGTCAACAGTTGCTTTAGAATTACTTTTCCCAGGAAAAAAACATGATATTTTTAATACTTATTTTCCCCGCTGTACATAAAAAATTTAAATTGAAATAAAAAATCTGCTCGACTTACTATTTATAATGTTTTTTTCTCATTCCAGGACTTGCCTAGACAAGTAAAAGCGATCTCAAAACCCAACATAATGTTTAATATTAAACTGAAAAATGGATCTTGATTTCATAAAGGTGTTTTTATTTTCGTTGCCAGTTTCTATAATTACAAAATTTATAATTGATTGCAATACCCCATAAATTGTCAAAACAATAGCCTAATGGTTACGTTACAGGTATAGTTCACCAAAAACAGAAATTTCCTGACCATTTGCTCACTCTCGGGTGGTTCTAAATTTGTTTTGAATGCGTTTCTTCTGTTGAACACATGCAAGTCAATGGCAGCTGCTTTTCAATACATCTTCTTTTGTATTCAACAGAGGTAAGAAACTCAAACGGGATTGGAGCAAGCAAAGGGAAAGTAAATAATGATTGAATTGCACTTTTCGGATGAACCATCCTTTTAACTAACATTTTTTTTCCAAACTAAAATGAGAGCACCGCCAATGGCAAAGCACTGGTAAAGTTTGTCTCATAGAAAAGCACATTTGCTTTAAATTGAGTTACGGCAGGTGCACAAGTAGGAATCCAGACAGATGTTAATAAAAGACAATGTACTTTTATTAACAAAAACTCATACCATCTGTAAATGTCTTGTCAAGCCTTGTCTTTTGTACATTCGCATATCATCATTCACAAGTACAGCAACCTCAATACCATAGTAAAAAGAACCATAAGAGATTTCATAAAAACGAAAGATCTATCACAACCTTTTAACAAAAATACACTAATTGTTATACATTTGAATTTATTTAATACATCAATCAAGCTAATAGTTGATTAATTATAACCTGATTTTTGTTGCTCGTTTATTTTCTAATTTTCATCTAATTTACCTAATAGTGTTATAGAGAACGACAGTTTCATTTGCCTTTAAGTATGGGATAATCAACATATTGGTGTGTATTAAAGCTAGTATTGCTCAACTTTGCAACTTTGCAGCACAATATTTCAATGAATGTTTCGAGAAGGGTCTGGCTGCAGACAGAGTGCAGATGCAAGCTGAGCTACATGCAATGCTTTTAAGGCATATACCTAACACCACCCCTAACCCTACACCTCACAGTGACGTCACTAGCTCCATTCAGTGCATTGTGTCTGAGACTGCATGTCTGAAACTGATGAAAGTCTATATTAAGATACTATTCGAATTTTCATCAGTCAGCTTTCTTTCATGACATGCATAATCCTTACGTTGAATCAGTAACAGGCAGATAGAAAGATATTGTGTGTGTTTTTATGCTCATGTACAGTAAATGACACAGGCATGTCTAATAGCTCATAGTAACATGTGCAAATATATATTTTTAGCATATTGGTGCATTGACTGATCTCCCTCTTGAAGTGTTCGGTACAGTTTCTCGTTCGGTTCGGTTTCTCATACAGTCTTCAGGTTTCTTATCAGTATTGCAAAAATCAGCAATGCCACCACTACCAGCTCGGTTGTGCTGGCAGGAAAAAAAACGCCAAAATCCAACCATTTACTCACAATCTTGAACCTGTTATGAAATGGGAATAGCTGAGTACTGAGTGCTACTGATCAATAAGCACGTACAATACACATTTCATGAACGTTTGTCACCGTGCACGCAATTTAAAACTCAAACCTTACGTCTCAACTTAAACCACAAGTGGATGTTCACTTTTAGACTGTTCTGACTTCTTAGGGAGTTATGCATGGCGTCAAGTGTTTTTGCATATTGGTGTGTTGGTTAATTTCCATCCTCTTGAAGCACACATCAGTGTCCTCAAGATCCCACAAATAAATGAAGGCGTCGCCAACTGTCATTGGGTTATTATTAAACGTTTGAAGCCTATTTATTTTAAACTGATCAAAGCTGACTGAAACTACCTGCATATTAAATTATTTTATTGAACATCTTCCAGCCAATCAGGATAAAAAAAATTGATAGACCATGGAATTAGCTTCTTTAATTCACAGATCACCATATTTTCTATGGAAATGAGCAGATTATGGGTCCATGCAACACTCAGTTCAAACAAGTAGTGCTGTTATGTTTTGCTTTGGAGTGTTCGGTACAGTTTCTCATTCAGAACAGAACGTCTTTGCTTATCAGTATTGCAAACCGGCAATGCCACCTCTACCAGCTCTAATTAAACAGATACACTGGCAGGAAAAAAAGCTGCAAAATCCGACCATCTTGCAGTCTAGAACCTGTTATGAAAAAGGAATAGCTGAGTACTGGGTGCTACTGATCAACAAAGACATGCAAAACACATTTCATGAACGTTCGTCACCGTGCCCACAGTTTAAAACTCATGCCTTACGTCACATCTTAAACTGCAAGAGGATGTTCACTTTTAGCCTGTTCTGACTTCTTAGGGAGTTACGGATGGCATCAAGGGTTTATTTGACATAGACTGATAGAGACACCATTATCTCCTCTGGCACCTGCCAGCAGAGCATCAGCTGAGAAAAATAAGCCTAATGCAAATAGGACATTAGCTGTCCAAATGAGCTAATGAGAGGAAATCTAGCCAGTCAACCGGCAACTAATGATATTTTTAGCCTCTACGGTCAGGGGAACATTTCCTCAAACCTATATTACTACAAGGGGAAATGTAAGCCAAGGCATTTTTGCATGTTAATCAAATTTATTTAGATTTAATCTTAACTTCTGAGGGCCTAAAAAGTAGAAAGAGCACACACACATACATTTATGCATTTTGACAGTTCAGCTGTGTTTAATGAGCCTGAAAAGACAATTTTGAAAATGAGCTTCACAGGGCAAGTTTTTGGCACTGATGATTTTTTTTTTTTTTACATGATTTTTTGAAAAAAAGTGACAACATAAACATCCATTAATGTGTTTAGATTAGTATGAGAGTACCTGGCAACCAAAAAATTTATTTTAGATTACAGGGCATGTTGATCATTTTGACAACACTAGCTACATTTCCATTCACCTATTTTTATGCACATTTTGGATATGCACAAAAAAAAATAAATAAAAATAAATAAATAAAATAAAAATAAATAAATAAATAAATAAATTGGTTGATGGAAACGCCAAGATGCACAAAAAATGTGTGAAAATGTGCAAAAAAAGCTTATGCACATAACTAAGTAAGATACACTTTTTATTTGATAAGAAAAGATGCGCATAAACTATGATGGAAACACTTTTACCGAACAAATTCCAGTATGGGCATAAAAAAAAGTCACGTGATTTTGTTATAAGATCATGTGATGATAAAAATGTGTGTGAATAGACAAACCAGCAGGATTACCACATTGTAAAACATCTGAAATGTTGTTTATGTCATTCTAAAACGCCTAAACCGTTTCAGTATTAGTGTTATTATATTATTAATTACCTCCAGAACTGTTAAGAGTGTCTGTGCTCAACGACTCACGCCTTTAAACGCCACTATGCTTTCATTGCGCAACAGCATACTGTCTTACTGTTTATTAAATGATCAAAAGATTCATGCAGCTTCTCGTACCACAGCAAATTCAAGTTTTGCTTTTGATATTTGGTGCCAGTTGATCAGGAAGTGATGATTTTGTTCTCTTTGACTACTTGGATGAAAACGCTATCCTCACGTCTTTTATGCGATATTCCAGTTTTGCACAAAAATTTAATTTGAATCTTTGGATGGAAACAAAGCTACTGTCATCAGTAATTCAAGCCTGCTTTCAAAACCTATTTCAATGCATTGTTGTCATGTAAACATGACCTGAATTAACCTCAAATTGATTCAAATGGAATGTCTTTAAGCAGTTTAAAAACAGGCATGAATGAGAACTGTTTGGTGGTTTCAGTGCAGGGATGCCCAAACTTTTGCGTATGAAGGGCCAAAAAACAAATATCACTGAGAGCCGTGGGTATAAAATATACCAAACTATAAAGTTGCCATGGGAAATTTCCTAATTTATTTAATAAGGTTTCAAAGTAAATAAAAAACATTACTTTAAATCGTATTGACTAACGCAGTATAACTTTTTAAATGAGAACTTGCAACAATAACAACAAGCAATCACAATTATAACACAGTGGAGTTCAATGCTGAATACACTAGTCAAGCAGTATTTGCCTTTGACTTGGTTTGTTCACCAAAGTCTCTGCATTGTCAGGTGACAGTATGTAGGCCTACATTTAAACAAAATCTGATTCATTTATGCCATTTTAATTAAAACATTTCATTTCAGTTAGCTTTTAACAATAAAACAAATAAAGCGTTACATTAAATTTGAATTGACAATCTTGAAACATTCACATCATTCTCCCTCTCTTAGATGGGATGGCGGGCCAAATCAAAGGTTACCATGGGCCAACTTTAACCTGCGGGCCCTAATGCATTACTGTTCTAGTGGCATAAAAAATAGATATTTAATTATGGATAGAAAAATAAAAAACAAAACACACATTTGATGTATTTGGTGAACCTAACCAACAAATAAATATCTAAGTGAAATAAAATAATTCATACATTATAGCATTTTGTCATGATTCTGCAATTCGGTACTAATCGATACTTAAATTTTAAAAACATCTATTTCCCGCAAACATTTGAGCAGAACTGTTAAGCACGTTCTCAAACAGCGCTGATTTGCCATTGTGCTCAACAGAAATGACTGTGATTGGCCCTATAGGTCATGAGTTCACCAAACTCATCACTGTTTACTGCATGTAAACAGAGGCTGTTTCTCAATACAGAGTATGTAAAGTTCAGACTTGTGTCCTTAGAAGTTCAGACTTGCCGAGTGGGGACTGCCAGGGACATTGGAGTGTTTCAAAGTCACATTTATCAGCTGGTTTGTCTATAAGCTGATATATGACCAATCCACTGATGAATCGCTGCTTTAAAACACTCCAGTGTCCCTGTATCTTTGGTTACTCTCTGTAGACAGCGGTGAGTTTGGTGAACTGATGACCTTCACTGCCAATCAGTCATTTCTGTTGAGCACATGAAAACAATGACAAATCAGCACTGTTTAAAGGGTCATGAAACACATTTATTTATTTGTTGACAGTCATATTTATGTGCCACGTTGCTAAAAACATGTGAAAAATGGATGTTTTATTTTTTGATTGTTTAGAGCAAATTAGTTCTTCCGGTTTAAAAATAAATTTTGAAGCAACGTCACGGCTATGAGATTATTGTGTAAATTCCAGCGTGGAGATTGGCTGTCTGTACCGGCCGGTACAAAGTGACATCATTGAGTTTTCAGCATTAATTCATGAGAAAGCCTTGGTTTGAACCAATCAGCGCACTTTATTGTGAATGAGATGCAACTTCATTAATATGCATGATATAGCTTAGAAAACTCCTGTTACCTGTTACAGTGTTCAGAGCTAACTGTAATTCAAACTAGTAGAAGAATTGTTCGGAGACATGGGTCATCAGTGTTGTGTTTATAAATGTGCCAAAATGAAGGTTTTGTTTACATTTCCCTGCAATGAGAGCACAGCTTGTGAGTGGACCCACATTAGTGGATTACAGTGGTCTGTAATCCACTTTTTTTTTAATTAAATTTCAGTGTTGATTGTTATTTTTTTACTATTTTGTATTTTTGCATAACAGAATTAACTGTCCAAATGAGATGCTGACAAATAATAGCCTGTGAACTAATGCCTAATAATATTTTATCCTCTACATCTCGCCTCAAAAGTAAGGTGTCAACAGTCCAGTAAGTGCTTCCGCTTTTACAGTTTGGGCCATACATAGGCTACTTACACTGCAGACAGTGTGTGTAAAATAGCTATGATTGACAGAAAAGCTACTGTAAATTCATCCGTCGTTCATTTTTATTGTGTAAGGGGAGTAGTGGTTGACAAAAGACTACTCAAGGCTCAAATTTAACGTCAGCTATTTATCCAAAAGTCCAAAAGCAAATAGGCTATTATATCTTGCTAACATCCTCGTGATTAACAACCATATACTAAGTTTATCCAGGGCAATATCATAGGCATACAGGTTGGAAGTCAGTGGCTATCAGTGTGTCCAACATTCTTCAAAAGATTTTAGTATTTTGTTCTACAGGAAAAAAATATGTAATTAAAAATAAAAAGATTGAGGGATAGTTCACCCAAAAATGTCAATTTACTCACCCTCAAGTGGTTCCAAATCAAATGTTTCCTTTAATTTGACGGACACTAAATAATTAAAGATTAATAAAGATATTTTGAATAAAGCTAAAAACCTAAAATTATTGACTTTCAATGCAGGAAAATCAAATACCACGAAAGTGTGTTTTTCCACAAAGACTTCCTGTTCACTTGTAACATGTCCCGTTTTTGTGGTGATTCTCCCGTATTTTTACCATTCTATACCACTATCATCCTATAATTACGTATTTTCCTATACTTCTCATGTATTTGTAATCTTGAAAGCACGCTGAAATTAATATAAAAATGTCTTCATTCACTTTCTTTCCATTAAAGCTGTGCATGCATCATCGCCATTCTTATGCAACATGTCTGACGGATGCGCTCCGTATGATAAACTGATCCCAGATCAGCTTCTGTACATCCGATTTAAATAGGAGCGAAAGTGCAGGATACTTTGGGATTTGGGTATGTTTAAACAGACAAATACACTTAATAATATGTAAACATTACCATCCTGTGTGTTATTTTAAACACAACAAATTTTCTCTTAAATGAGCAAAAACAGAGTTATCGAATGCTTTCATTATAGATCTGTATATTCTTACAGTGACACCTCTGCTATCAAACAAAACAAAACAAAACGAGAGATTCATTAGCTGCTCTTCACTAGTTTTATAACAGAGGTGTCACTTTAAATGGCTTGTACAGAAGCTGATCTGGGATCAGTTTATCATACAGAGCGTGTCCGTCAGTCAGCGCTTACACATGCATTCGCTGATTCAGAGGTTGCATAAGAATGGCGATGATGGACGCACAGCTTTAATGGAAAGAAAGTGAATGTAGACGTTTTTATATTAATTTCAGCATGCTTTCAAAATTACAAATATATGAGAAATATACTTCGATTCTTCGATAATAGTGGGATAAAATGGTAAAATACGGGAGAATCCTGGCAAAAACGGGAGGGTTGACATGTATCAGGTATGAAGTGAACAGGATTGTTTGTGGAAAAACAGTTTTGCGATGGGAACGCAAAACATTTTTGCGAGGGAACGCAAAAACTTTAATAAATGCCTTCCTATCCTATCTCCCACCCATTTCTTTTTCTCACACAGTTTTTTTTTCATTCCACCTGCTTTTTTCCCCACCATCACATCCCTTCTGGGTCTCTGTACAGGTTTCCTGCTTTCCTTCAAAATATTAATTTGTGTGTTCAACAGAAGACAAAAAAAAGTCAAACAGGTTTGGAACAAGTAAAAGTTGAGTAAATGGTGACAGAATTTTTAGTTTTGAATGAACTATCCTTTAAAGGGAGAGCATACAATGAATTTAGGGTGAAATATCCTTTAATATGCTTTATTTATTAAAGTACAATATTTTTTATCTAATAAAGAAGTGCCCTTTTTTTCCACTGGAGCCCCTGCCCAAAAAAGATCTCTGCACGCCCCTGCTCTAAGTTATGCCTATGGAAACATATCCTCAAATTACTACAGCGCACAATCATAAACCAAGGTGTTTCACACGTTAATAAAAGCAATTTCGATGTAATCTGACTTTTGGGGGGCAGAAATGTGAGCACAAAAGGTGGTGCTGCAAAAAACAAAAAAACACAATGTTCACAGTCCCATGAAACATGACCCAAATTTCCTGGCTGCGCACCGCTCTCTTGATATGCTAATTTGGTTGAGTTATTGTTTCAGGGTGGCATGGAGGACTGAGGAATGTGTGCTGATGTAAGGTGCAAACCATCCCTGAGGAGATTCCTGGAAAACAATAAAAGAGAGAGATAGGCCATTAATGCCATTTGAGAGATAGGCTGGGAGAGGCGCCAGCTCTTTTTTTTTTTTTTTCTTTTCTTTTTTAAATCGATGTTTAGTGGAAAACAGCAGCACAAGCTTTCTCCTCGTTTCTTTCGGACCTGTGGACTTTGATTGGAAGAATATGACATGTACAAACTTTAGTGATGGATTTTTTCCATTTGCCACTAACTTATTTGTAGATGGCAGTTATTTTGCTAAATGTTTACGGCGCGAGATGTCAAACTTTAGAAAAAAAATTGTGGTGACAATTTAGAGTGGTGACAACAAGAGTACAGGCTGTATTCTAGATATTATTCTCACTTTAGTCATTACCAAACACAAAAACATCAACTTTGAGAAAACAGCAATTCATCCCATATTAGCATGACAAGAACTATTTAGCTTCTCGCTTGACAAATTAAATGATGTTACTATCCTTAGAGAAAATAAATTTCTCATCTAATTAATATTTTTAATGGTACAGTGTTATAATTTAACATTATAATACTGCTGTTAACAATGTTGGGGAAAGTATGGAACAAGATTAATGTAAGAAGTATTGAAATAAAAAAGTTTGTTGAATAGTACAAAACTGAAAAAAAAAAGATTGAATTAACAAGTGCTTGCATTTTAGTGACTTGAATTGCCAGGGTTTGTATTTTTGGGTCCTGAAATGTTACATAGCTGTTTATTTAAGCTGTGAATATTACAACTAAAAATGTTCCAAACACATTTTCTTACTTATAAATTCAATACTTCCAATTTAAGATTTTTTTAAACTAGTAAATAGGCAAGAATAAAGCTAATAATGGCACAAAAGTAGCATTTAATATTAATAACAATGTCTTGGACTTTAAGTAATAAAATGATTTTGAGTAAAATGAGTAAGATGTTTTGCACTTTTCTATTTGCCCTAGCGTAATGTTGAATTTTAACAGCCGAATTTGAACCACTGAATTTATGGAGGCGAATGTTTTAACTGAAATAAAATGAACAGAAAACTGCAGTTTGAATATTATACATCGTAGTTTTACAGAACTGAATATTTTAGAAGTGAAATCTGGAAGTTGAATATTCAATTCAATTCACCTTTATTTTTATAGCGCGTTTACAATGTAGATTGTGTCAAAGCAGCTTCACATAAAAGGTCATAGTAAATTGGAACAGTGTAATTCAGTTTTCAGTGTTTAAGTTCAGTTTAGCTCAGTTCAATGTGGTTTAAAATTCACTACTGAGAGTCCAAAAACTGAAGAGCAAATCCAACGATGCGCAGCTCTATAGATCCCGAACCATGCAAGCCAGTGGCGACAGCGGAGAGGGAAAAATAAAAACTTCACTAATTGGCGAAAGTGAAGAAAAAAAACCTTGAGAGAAACCAGACTCAGTTGGGCACGACCATTTTAATTTCTCCGCTGGCCAAACGTCTTGTGCAGAGCTGCAGTCTCAGCGGCGGAATATGAAGTATTGAATTTATAAGTATGACAATGTGTTTGGAATATTTTAGTTGAAATATTCACAGCTTAAATAAAAACAGCAAGTAACATTTCAGGACCCAAAAATATATTTGCATTAAAATGCAAGCACTTGTTAATTCAATGTATTATTTTTTTTCAGTTTGTGTTAAGTTATACATTACAATATTAAGTTCCTCATAAAAAGTAACTAGTTGCATTACTTAGTTACTTTTTATGGTACACAGTAAGTAATGCCTTAAATTAATTTTGAGTTACTTTTGCATTGCTTTTATCTGGCTGAGGCTTGATCCCTGTCAGAACTTGCAGTTTTTTTTTTTATAAATATAGGACCTCTGCAATTAACAACACACTGTATAACCTCTATTTACTTAAAATAACAATGAAAAAAAAATAATAATAATTTAAGATGTTATCTTCTGACAACATCCTGACCCAGAGCTTTACATGTCGTACATTCAGTTTAATGAAAGTTTGAAGCAATGTGTTTGCTACTTTTGTACTGTTTGTCTTAGTTACATAAAATAACTGTCCATTGAGATAATCCCCTTTTCCTTTTCTTTGATGCATTCAGAATAATGAGAATACTTCCATAACAGAAGTTTAAGGCTCTGCCATCTTTGTTTCTGTCTGTTGCTGTGGATAGCATATTCTCTCATTGAGTGCAGGATTCATTTTTAATTCAGCAAATTTTTTAAAGCTAATTAATTGAACTAAAAAGTAACTCGCATTATATTTTTAAAAAAGTAACTCAAATGCTGTTACTATTTTTTTAAAGTAATACATTATTTTAACTCGTGTATAATGCGTTACCCCCAACACTGGTTGCTAATATGATGATGGATAAACAAGCATTGCTTATGTGTCAGGAAAATTAACCAAACAAGTTTCGCTCATATTTTAGTATCAAATTGTATTTTTTTAAAACATTGCTTTGTTCATAGTTGTCTGTTCAAGCACAGAGGTAGTGTTTAATTCTCTGCTGTTACTTCAATTTACAATTTAATTAAACAAACAAAAAAACAAACAAACAAACAAAATAAATGAATAAATAAATAATTGGCTGTTTGTTTTTTATTTATTAAGATCATTAAAGTCACTAAAAACATGACTAACTTAAAGCTGTCATTAAAGAAGTCAAATGTAGCATCTCTTTTCCTGTTATATTTCCCTATTATTATTATTTATTATGTGGAAAAAACAATGTCATAATTTAGGTTGCAGATATTAGATTGCAGATATTTGATTCGAACGTTTAGAAATAAAACCTATGAGGCAGTTGTTGTTTAATTTTATTGGTGATTCCAATGTAATCGTAAGCTTGGCAAACTGTTTTGGAGAATTTGATGTTTCCCCATTCAGACAGAATATCCAAGAATACTGCCCAAGAGGCGTTTCAAAGATGGTCGATGAGTGAAATGTCTTGCCTTAAAGAGACTGGTTAAATGTCACCTAATAAAGGGGGACCTTTCATTTTAGGGTTATCTTTTATTCTGCAACATTTGACACAGAGGTTGTTTTCCATTCATCTCAATCAAGCATTTAGCTCTTTGTATTCCAGTTATTAAATCACACTTTAGTCATTACCAAAACACACAAACCTTGACTTTGAGAATACAGCACTTTGAGTGACGCCCTATTAGCATGACAAGAGCTTTTTAGCTTCTCGCTATACAAACTAAATGATGTTACTAACTTTAGAGAAGATGAATCTCCAATCTCTTTTCCCATTACTGATTTGTCATCTCACAAATTGTTTATGCTGGAGCGTAAACAATAAACCTGGAGCATAAAAAAGGATGATGTTGTTTTTTCTCTCCTAGCAGGCCGATTGCAGGCCAGAACACACAGTTCCAAATCTCCCCAGAGAAAACAGGCCATCTATCTTTGAGTCCGACTGAAGCCCTCATCTCCAGCGCAGCAAACTGGCCTTGGAGCTTGTTTTTTGCCTTGCTGTACGTACAGACGTTGTCTAACTAACCATGTCCTGTCTGACAGTCATGCTTTCTTCCTCTGCTCCTCATTCCTCCTTCCCTTCACACTCTATTTGGCCTTCGCTCCCCTGTGAAGGCCCGGCTGCGCTCTGAGGCGGTTCCTGTTCTTCCAGGTTAACTACCCTCCTTGGCACAATCGCTTCAGGTACACTTGTAAACCTCTTTTCTGGTCGTTTAAATTGAAAATACATCCCGTGAAATGGCTTGGCGGTTTCGTATTGACGCTTGTGTATTGAAATCCTTTCATTTAAAAACAAGACTGAACGTTTGGATGGGTTCAGAAGTGCAAAATGACTCCTCGATATTGTTGTTTTGCTGAAGAGAGATTGTGATTCATTGAGGAATGTTGGGAGCTGACTATTTCATTTGATGAAGTTTTGCTCTTTATATCCATCCATCCATCACTCCCTATATCCATCCATCCCTATATGCATTGATATATCCATCCACCCATGCATATCCACCCATCCATCCGTTACTATATGCAATGATATATCCATACAGTATATTCATCCATTCCTATATCTATCAATTCATCCCTATATCCATCCATCCATTCCTATATCTATCCACCCACCCATACCTATAGCCATCCATCCTTACCTCCCAATATCCATCCACTCATCCATCCTTATATCCATCCACCCCTCCATATATCAATCAATCCATCCATCCATCCATCCATCCCTCCCTATAGCTATCCACCCCAATATCCATCCATCCATCCCTATATTTACCCATCCATACCTCCTGATATCCACCCACGCAACCCTATATCCATCCATCCATCCCTTCCTATATCCATCCATCCATCCCTATAGCCATCCAACCATCCATGTCCATCCATCCATCCATACCTCCCTATATCCATAGACCCATCCATCCCTATATCCATCCATTCCTCACTCCGTATATCCATCTACCATTCATACCTATATCCATTCATATCCACCCATTCATCCATCCATCCATCACTAAATTCATTTATATATCCACCTCCCATACAGTATATCTACCCATTCCTATATCTATCAATTCATCCCCTATCTATCCATCCATCAATCCCTACATCCATCCACCCACCCACCCCTATATCATCCATCCATCCCTATATCCATCCACTCATCCATCCCCCTCCCTATATCTTTCCATTCCCCCTCCCTATATCCATCCATCCACCCACCCATCCATCAATCCATCCATCCGTATATATATATATATATATATATATATATATATATATATACTGATATATCCATCCATCTATGCATACATCCATCCATCTGTACATAAATCCATCCATCCCTATATCCATCCATGCATGGCTATCCATTCATCTATGTATATACACGTCCATCTCTATATGCATCAATTCATTCATCCATCCATTTTAAATTGTATTCTTTTTTATTGTTGTTGTTGTTGTTGTTGTTGTTGTTGTTGTTATTGTTAATGTTATTTACTTAGCAAAAACCTTTTTAAAAAGTGATTTTTACTGTGATATTACTGTATGCAAACACAACATACAAACATAATTATACTTTTACATTAAAGAATTCTGTAAATCAAGGTACCAAATCATTTTTTTTCCATTCTTTCGAATCATTAAAAAGGTCAAATAATCCTGAAAATAGTTTAGAAAGAAAGGACCAGAAGTTCAATTTCGTTTTTAACTTTGTTTCTAAAAATAACAAGAGATGGTTTGGACAACACATTTGAATCATTCACTATAGTGCAAAAAATGTGTCCTATTCTTTTTAGGATAATATAAAATATATAAATAGATATAAAAATACTATAATGTATGAATGTAATCCAACTTAAAAAAAGAATACTAAAAATTAAATACTTTTATTCAACAAATTGAGAATAATTTAGATTTTAAACCGAGATGGTCATTATTCTGAAAAGACAACAATGTAAATTTCTAACAATTACATTGGCACAGCATAAAAACGATTATAATTACTTTTCTTGGTACATATTAAAGCACTATACCATCTCTAAATGAACTATTTTATCTTGCTCTTCAGTGGTGTGTATTATACATGAAGGATCCAAAGCGGAACTAAACTTTCTTCTGTACAACACGATGCCATTCCGCCAGTGTGAATTGGGATGAAATGAAAGTGAATATTTGGTAATGATGTTGAGGATCTATGCTGGGCCAAACACAAATCCCTTTAATGCTGGTGACAGGTTGATTTACAACCTTTCCGCGGCTGCAACAATTTATCTCATTAGTCACAGTCATTGCTAAATGTCAGGCCTCTCGTAGCCTGTCTAATGTTATGTTATGAAAGCCTCTGCTAAAACAATAGCACGTGTCCACTGTGTGCTCTCTGTCTGATGTACAGGAGACTCTTAAACTGCAGGTTCCATTCCACTGCATGTGGACTGAGCAATGCTACTGACCCATGAGGACATAAGTGTTGACTACAATTCTGAAGAAATGTAATATGAAAGCACAGGCATTTATTTTAATTAGGTAGTCTGTTCGGAGCAGCTAGCGGTCATCTGTGCAATGAAACTTGAATAACCTCAAACTCTCTCTACAGTACGGCATCCAAACAAATAATATGTATGGTCATAATTAAAGATGCCCTCTCCATCCATCCCTGTATCCATCCATCCACCCATCTATCCATATAGTATATCCATCCAACCCTATATCAATTATCCACCCATCCATAAAGCATATCCTTCCATCCATCTATCCCAATATCTATCATCCATCCAATTTACCCTTATATCAATCCATCCATCCATCTATCCATCCATCCACCTTTATATCTATCCCTCCCTCCAGCCAAACAGTATATGTCCATACATCCCTATATCAATCCCTCAATCCTTATATTCATTCATTCATTCATCCATCCATCTTTATATCTATTCATCCACCCATATAGTATATCTATCCATTCCCCCATCCTTATTTTAATTCATCCACCCCTCCCTCCATCCTTATATTTATCCATACATGCATTATATCCATCCCTATACCCATCCATTCCAATATCTATCCCTCCATTGATCAATCTATCCATGTATCCATCTCTCCATTCTTACCCATCCATATATCCATTCATCCATACAGTACATCCATCCATCCCTATATCCATCATCCCTATATCTATCATCCATCCAATTTATCCTTATATCCATCTATCCATCCATCCATCCACCCTTAAATTCATTCATCCTTATATTCATTCATCCATCCACCCACCCATATTTCATTCCACCTTTATATCCATCCCTCCCTCCATCCGTCCATACAGTATATCCATCCATCCCTATATCCACGCCTCCATCCTTAAATTTATTGACACATCCAGCCATCTTTATATCCATTCATCCATCTATACAGTATATCCATCCACCCATCTATCCCTCTCTCCATCCTTCCCTCCATCCCTATATCTATCCCTTCATCCATCTATTTATCTATCCATGTATTCATCCATCCTTATAGTCATCCATCCATAAATCCATTCATCAATATAGTACATCTATCTATCCCTATATCTCTCTATCCATCCTACCATCCCTATGCACATATCCATCCATCCATCCATCCATCCATCCATCCATCCATCCATCCATCCATCCATACATCCATACATACATACATACATGCACATATCCATCCATTCGTAAATGCACACATCCATCCATCTGTACACGCACATATCCATCCATCCAACCAGTATATCCATTCATCCATATATCTATCCCTCCATCCACCCATATATCCCACCATCCATCCTTCCTTATATCCCTCCATCCATCCATTCATGCCAATATCCACCCATCCCTATATGCACATATCCATTCATCCATCTGTACATGCACAAATCCTTCTATTCCTACATGCACATATCAATCCATCCGTACATGCACATATCCATCCATACACACACATATCCATACATCCATGCATCCATGCATCCATCCATCCATCCGTACATGCACATATCCATACAACCGAACACACATCTATCCAACTGTACATGCCCATATTCATCCATTCGTATATGCACATATCCATCTATCCATACAGTATATCCAACCATCTCTATACCTGTCCCTTCATCTATCCCTACATCTTTATATCCATCCCTCCATCCTTATAATTATTCATCAATCCATCCATCATCCATACAGTATATCCATCCATCCATATATCTATCCCTCTATCCATCCCTACATCCTTATATTCATTCATCCATCCATCCATACAGTATATCCACCCCTATATCCATCCATCCATCCATCCCTATGTCTGTCCATCCACACACAGATCCATCCATCCGTCCGTACTATTAATATTATTTACTTCTCAAAAACTCTACATATCATGCATGCATTATCAATTTGTTTAGATTTATAGAAGACACTCGTGAAATATCATTGAAAAGTAACTGTCACATCTGGCGTAGAGCAGGGAATAATCAAAGGTGGGGATACAGATGCAGCCAAACAAACATTTATTTAAACAAACAAAAACAAAGCAAAGCAAAGCAAAGCAACGAGAGAAACGCACTCATGAGAGTGACCAAAAACTAATGACAACCAAGTGTTAACAGAACAGGGTATAAATTCACAAGGAACCAATTAACTAAACAAGCTGACAAGAGGGTGGAGACAATTAACTCAAAGGCTAAGTTTGGCTTAGGGTAAACTAAGGTGAGCAGGAAGTGACATGAACACAGAACTGAAACATACAAAAACAGAAACCCGGATGTTACAGTGACAAATTTTATCTGTATGGATATGTATAAAATTTAATAAAGTAGTATATATTTAATATGGAAGTAAAAATAGGTATTGTACTGTACACTTCACATTTAAAAAATTTATGTTATACTCAACTCTAAATGGATCAATATATCACCCATATTGTGGCATGTTATGTTAACAAAAACTATTTGAACTATTTATATAAATGATAATCTAAAACAATTCACTGGGATTTAAATTACATTATATATATTAAACCAGTTTTGTAAATTTTATTTGAAGCTGACACCAAAATGACATCTTTGACCCTCAGAGTTTTACTTTGTGAAATTCACTAGCAATTTCTGAACAAAAATGATTTTAAAATAAGTCAGATTGTTATCTGAGAGAATGTAACAGCATTAGATGAATTATAATACAGTAGTAACAACAATAGTCAGCTCAATTATAGTTAATACTCGGTGAAAACCATATTAACAGACAGATCTCCCAAGGAAACATATGTATAATTTGGGTAATTATTTACAAATATCAACTTTTTATAATGAAGGCTTGTTCCTAAACACAATCATCACTGAGGATAAATACAACTGTAAAAATGTAACTGTTATGAAGTGCCATGACAATGTGTTAGAAACAGAAATAAAGTCAGCAGGCGATACACAGACACCAAAAGACAGCTACGGCTTAAAGCGGCGACACTCCAGACAAGCTAACCACCAACTAAACTAAACAGTTAAACCCATAAAAACTTTAGTCTGGGCCAGTGTTGACACCGCGGTTCAGACAATTATGTGAAATTGAAAACAAGGCCCTGTGGCACTCGAAGTGGCAGCCACTGGAGATGCCACACTGTTTCAATAAGAGTTTCTGGGACTCCGACTCAAAGTTTAGATTTCCCTGAAGTGCAAGTTGGCAGCGTGAAGCAGAGGAAGCTGACTGAGGGTACTGAGTTTACACTAAGAGTTTTAGGCTCAAAGGATAAGACACTGCCTCCTTATGACACCACACACATATGCACATGCAAACACACACGAATACACGAGCATGTATATGCGTGCACACACAAACACATATGCGTGCACACACACATACACAAAGAAATTCATTCTGGGAGGGAAGCATCAGTCTGCTGCTGTCAGGCTGGTGGTGGCTGACAGAATTAGGGTGGCATCCATCAGCTGGTGACACACACACACACGTCTGTCCCTGAAAAGCGTTCGCCATCATTGCTCATGGGGGTGCACATATGGACAATGAGCTTCATTCTATAGAGAGAGTAACAGCTACAGCACGGCTGATTTTGGGAAAAATGTCCACTTTATATTACATTACAGAAGATTGGAAATTACATTTAGAAGAAGCATTTCTTTAAATAAGATACAGTATAGTGTGTTTGATTTATTACAAATCAAAATCTCTATAATCAATAGAAATGTCATCTGCTGCTCTAGAAACATTTCAAATGATTTATTCTTCAGTACTGCTACTAATGTTTAGAGCTAGAGGAGAGAGATGAATAATTATTCTAATTAAATGGGGAATTTTTCACCCAATAAAATGTTTTATACAAATGATCAGTACGTTTGAAATATATATTTAATATACTTTTACATTTAATTGACTTTTAATGCATTTTGTTCATGGCACTTTGGGGATTTGAAAAAACATTTTATTTAAATGGGTTTAAAGGCACAGTCTCATAGTGTTTCTTAAAGTGACATTACCAAATATTAATAAGAATAGCACATTTTTACTCATTTTCATGTGAAAACATGGACTGTTTTGTCATCATGTCACCTGTTTTTGAATTAACCATGTTAAGAAAAACTAAATATGTATATACGCACTGTTTTAATAATAATAATAATAAAAATAAAATAATAAAAATAATTTGTCTGTCTAGTAGAAAAAAAACATGATAAAACATCTTAAAATAATAATAATTAAAATAATAAAATAATAATATAAAAAATTAAATAAATATAATAATAATAATAATAATAATATCATTATTCATTCATTTTCTTTTCGGTTTAGTCCCTTTATTAATACGGGGTCACCACAGCGGAATGAACCGCCTAATATCATTATTAATATTTATTATTATTATTATTTTTAATATTGTTATTATTATTATTTTTATTATTGTTATTATTATTATTATTATTATTATTATTATTATTATTATAAATCAATAAAAAGAAGAAACTGCTCAAATTATCTGCGACATAAATTAGTTTACCTTAAAAAATGTTTAAACCACCAGTTTCAGGATATCAAATTTAATATTATAATTAAGGTTAAGCATTAAAAAAATGGGAAGCATTTTTTCCCACACTTATTAATAATTGAATTTGTGATATCACTCCTTTCAGTGATACTACACTGAAACTACATGTTGAAAAGCAGAGAAAAACATAAGCATCCTTAAATGTGTGAAATGTAAACTTTAATGTAAACCGTCCCCTACTTTAGATGGTGGCACAGACTGTGTACTTTCTCTGATCCTCTGGTAAATGATGTGTTGCTCCTGTATCTGCTTATTAAGGGGAAGTGTTGTTCACTAATGAGCAGGGCGTCACTATTAACACTGCAGTAATTATGGGCAGGAGTCGAGCGGGACAATCAGCCATCAGGGGGGAGATTGATGCCCTGTGTGCTTCTCCTGATCCGAGATCAGTCTTTAACTGTCTCTGTCTGACCCAATACAAATTCATCAACATGCTGGAGAGCTGGAAACAGAGCAAATAAAGCTGAACCTCACTAAACCACAAACACCTGCGACAACTTACAGAAGAAAATATCTCAAATACAATGAATTCATACTCACATAGGCACCTAAACCATGCATACATTTACATGCAGCATGACCATAAATATATATTACAGTTTAAAAGTTTGGGATAGGTAAGATTTATTTTTGAGGGAGGGATGTCTCTTTTGTTCACCAAGACTGCTCATATACACTCACCGGCCACTTTATTAGGTACACCTTACTAGTACCAGGTTGGACCCCCTTTTGCCTTCAGAAGTGCCTTAATCCTTCATGGCATAGATTCAACAAGGTGCTGGAAATATTCCTCAGAGATTTTGGTCCATATTGACATGATAGCATCACGCAGTTGCTGCTGATTTGTCGTCTGCACATCCATGATGCGAATCTCTGATTCCACCACATCCCAAAGGTGCTCTATTGGATTGGAATCTGGTGACTGTTGAGGCCATTTGAGTACAGTGAACACATTGGCATGTTCAAGAAACCAGTCTGAGATGATTCGCGCTTTATGACATGGTGCGTTATACTGCTACATAGCCATCAGAAGATGAGTTCACTCTTGTCATAAAGGGATGGATATGGTCAGCAACAATACTCATAGGCTGCGGCATTGACAAAGTGCTCAATTGGTACTAATGTGTCCAAAGTGTGCCAAGAAAATATCCCCTACACCATTACAGCACCATCACTAGCCTGAACCGTTGGTAAAAGGCGAGATGGATCCATGCTTTCAAGTTGTTGATACCAAATTTTGACCCTACCATTAGAATCTTTTTACAATCTTCTATTGTCCAATTTTGGTGAGCCTGTGCGAATTGTAGCCTCAGTTTCCTGTTCTTAGCTTACAGGAGTGGCACCCGGTGTGGTCTTCAGCTGCTGTAGCCCATCTCTCTCAAGGTTTGGTGTGCTCAGAGATGCTCTTCTGCATACCTCGGTTGTGGTTATTTAAGTTACTGTTGCCTTTCTGTCAGCTCAAACTAGTCTGGCCATTCTCCTCTGACCTCTGGCATCAACAAGGCATTTGTGCCCACAGAACTGCCGCTCACTGGATATTTTCTCTTTTTCGGACCATTCTCTGTAAACCCAAGAGATGGTTGTCCGTGAAAATACTCAGACCAGTCCATCTGGCACCAACAACCATACCACGATCAAAGTCACTTAAATCACCTTTCTTCCCTATTCTGATGCTCAATTTGAACTGCAAGAAATCGTCTTGACCATGTCTTCATGACTAAATACACTGTGATTGAGTTGCTACCATGTGATTGGCTGACTAGAAATTTGCATTAACGAGCAGTTGAACAGGTGTACCTAATAAAGTGGCCGGTGAGTGTATATGAACAGTAATATTGTGATGATACTACTAATTAAAGTGATAACACAATTGGAACACAATTGCATATGTTCAATTTTATATTTTAGAGATATTTTTATTTTAGTGTCACCAAGCCAGAGTTTATAATTTTCCGTTTCAATTTTAAATTATTTAAAGGGCACCTATGACAAAAATCTAATTTTGTAAGTTGTTTGGACAGAACTGTGTGTAGGTATGTGTCCACAGTCATATTGAAGTGATATAAACTCAACAAGTCTCTTGCGTTCTTGGAGTCTCTCTCTTCAAGTTTCAAATGTGTAAACATTTAGCTGCGGTTCTAACCTTTGAATGTATCTGGGACAAAAGCAGCTGCATGAAAGCTAAAGCTTTAAATAAAAGTGAAACCAACAACAAAAGCCTGACCCTTCTATGTTTACTAATACAAGTGCAGAGGTCATTTCCGGTTAATGATGTCAGAATTTAACAGTATTTCGGAAATGATGTGTGAATGGTCTTCCAGAATTTACGGATATTTACCAGTACCACTGTGTGAAAGGGGCTAATGATTTAACCAGTGGCATGAGTTTGATCTCTTTTTATAATCAACAACAATGAAGCACGAATAGAATACATACATTTCCTCAGGGCTAAATATAATGTGGTTTTGCTCTATGCGAGATCATATTTGTCTCTGCACCTCTGCTCTTCCCCAAAAGCCCTTCCTCAGCACAGGACACACACTTGGCCAGTGCAATATCACTGCGGCCAAACAAATTGCTGAGCGTTTCTGTATGTGTCCAGCTTTGCAAAGACAAAAATAATCTCCTAGACTTGAAATCTAAAAATAAACGCTGACACACAGTCTCAGTAGGTATAACTTTTGTTGTCTTTTAAATTACACCCTGATATGAACATTCTCTCTTACTCACACACACACACGGAGTCAAGAAAGTTTGCTTTCTTGAAATTCACCCTCATGAATTTTCAGCACTATGAAACATCCATCGTTTTGCTCGTCTTGATTGCTTTATTTCCCATTACATGTTTTCCTCCTTATTTCTATCTAGGCCAGCCTTCACTCCCCGTAACAAACACTCGGAGGTGGCTAAATATAACCTGGCATCCTTTAAACCTGTCCTCTGTAAAACTTGGAGTTTAGTGGAGTTGCACAGTGAAATTTATCTCCTTCAGTGTCAACCTTTTTTTTTTTTACGTGGAAAGGAGCTGCTCATGTTTCAAAGTGTAACGCTTGTATCATTCATTCATACTAGTGTGTGTGTGGGAGAGAGAGAATGTGACACACGCAGTTTCCAAAACACACCGTTTGTCATTCAATGCCAAATGGTGAAAAATCAACATGGAAAAAAAATTGTAGCCAATCCAACTTGTCTTCATGCATGTGTAATTTAATAAAAATCTATTAAAAATATTTTTTATTTTTAATAAAAAAATAAAATTCTAATAATAATAATAATAATAATATATATAACAATATATACTAACAATAATAACAACAACAACAACAACAACAACAACAACAACAACAATTAAACTTTTATTTTTATTTTAATAATAATTTAAATAAAAAATAAATAAAAATAAAACAAAATTCAACAAAAATAATTTTAGAACTTATTTTTTGTGAAATTCATTACATTTGTTAAATATTATATGCAAATTGAATACTAAATTTAGCACTGAGCAACTGTTCAATTACATTTCTATTTTAACATTTATTTTTGTTCAGTTAAAGGTTATCATTAATTAAAACAATAAGTAGTTTAGTTAAAGTTAAGATAAAAATAATGTTTTCTTGTGAAACAAATAATTTTTATTTACACTTTATGAAAATGTATACCTATAAAATACTAATTTCATTATAACTAAACTTTTTAATATTTTATTTCTATTTTATTTTTAGTTGAAGTTCTAGCCATTTTATTGTATTGTTCAAAATTTTATTATTATAATTTTAAATACATTTGCATGCTATTAAAATCACATACATGGCAAAAATAATCCTATGAGAAAATGTGAGAGTTTGAAAAGACACACACACGCATACACACACACAAACACGCTGTTGCCATTCAATGTCAAATTGTAAATAAATAAACTTCTCCAGAACAACATTCACTTCATCATGCATGTGTCGGGATTGTGTGTGTGAATGAATTTTGAAGAAAAATAACTAAATATTGATAGAGACAGGTATTCAGGTGGCATATGTTTTGTTTCTAAATCAAGAATATGACTTCTCTCTGAATAAATAATGCAATTCGGTGTGTGCGTGTGTATGTGTGTGTGTGCTGAAATTGATTATGGTGACACCTGTGGCCCTGCTGCAATGGAGACCTGAGCATGGCAAACATACATACATACACATACATATACACTGTTAAATATAAAGGTTCTCAAAAAGTTATTATTTTTTATTAAATTGTATTAATGCATTGTCATGGATTGGTCAGGCTCTCACGACCCCCACTCACGAAGATCACCATCACCTGACTTCTAATGAGCACACAGCTGCATCACATTCACGAGCACCAGATAAAAGCACAGCACTCCAGTCGCTCATTGTCCGGGCTCGTCTCGACGAAAGCGGACAACTGAGCGACCACTCAGCGTAGTCATCCTCAGCTAAAACAAACGATTTACTTACCTGTTCTCTTTGTATTCCTCCTAGTCTTCCTGGTCCTCCCGAATCGTCCTGTCTTCCAGTCCTTCCAAGTCTGTGTCATCCTCTGTCAGCTGTATCTGGTGTGTGCTGTCCATCCTCGTGTATTCCTGTTACCCAGCCACGGAGGAAAAGACCCCAACATCATTCCTGATCCTCCTGGCTATCCTTCATGTGCTCCTTGTTGTCATTTAATAAACACCCTAACGTTTCCTTACCTCTGTCTCCTGTCCGCTTCATAACAGAAGCCCGGACCTATAACGACGACAACATGAGCACCCCCGATCACCTTCAAGAGCTGGTGGACCAGTTGAAGCGGATTCTACAGCCACCAGCTCCACTTTCCAACGCACCACCAGCACCGAGCACTTCCGCCTCCACAGTTTCTTCTTCGGCCCTTCCTTCCAGTCCCATGGCCCGACCAGCGCCCTACTCAGGCGGAGCGGGGGAGTGCAATGGTTTTCTGTTACAATGTTCCCTCATATTCGAAATGCAACCTTCTCTATATCCCACAGATAAGTCGAAGATCGCCTACATCGTATCTCTACTCTCTGGACCTGCACTTAAATGGGCTGAGACGATCTGGAACCAAGCCGGGCCGGTCATGAATTCCATCACTACCTTCACGGAGTATTTCAAAGAGGTGTTTGGACGTTCTGATGGGGAAGTAGCCGCTGGAGAGCAGCTGTATCATCTAAAGCAAGGTACTCTATCTACACAGGAATATGCTCTCCGGTTTCGCACTCTAGCAGCTGCAAGTGGATGGAATGAGAGATCGTTGTTGACCACGTACCGGCTCGGCTTGGAACCCACTCTCCGAATCCAACTGGCCACATTAGATGATACAATGGGTCTGGAGAGATTCATCCAACATTCTCTCCGATGTTCCGATCGTCTCCGTTCCTATCAACAGGACACCATCACCCCCTCGTCTGCACTCCTCCAATCGCCTGAGTCAACAGCCTCTCCAGAACCAGAACCCATGATAATAGAGTCTGGAAGACTGACATCAGCGGAACGACAGAGGAGGCTGACCCGGGGTCTGTGTCTATACTGCGGTGTCAGTGGACACACCCGTATGGAGTGTCCCCTTCGTCCCATTCGGACTTCAGTGAGTGTATTCAGTACGAATATTGAACAATGTAAACCACTTACTACCACCGTACAAATAACTACTGCCTCTATTTCTCTCCTTGTCACAGCCCTCATCGACTCCGGGTCAGCAGGGAACTTCATCTCCCAATCCCTCTGTCGTCAACTCCACCTCCGTACTGAGGCGTCCTCGCATATATACCAGATACAACCGATAACCCAGTGCACTCGATCTTCGACCCGTATCCATCGACAATGCGAAGACATCCTTCTTCAAGTGGGGTTGTTACATCAAGAGAGGATTCAATTTCTGGTTCTGGAGGGTGCAAATATGGACATCATTCTAGGGCGCCCGTGGCTGGTGAAGCACGATCCCATCATCTCTTGGGGCACAGGAGAGATAAAGAAATGGGGATCTGGATGTACACCTGCCTGTTTTCCAAATCTCCCTCTTCAAGGTCGGAACCCCATTTCTTTGTTTGCAACATCGGTCGAGAGCCCTCCTGAGAAGCAGTCTATCCACATTCCTAAGGAGTACAGCTCCTTTCATGATGTCTTCTGCCCCAAGAGAGCTTCCCAGCTACCGCCGCATCGGCCATGGGACTGCGCGATCGACCTAGTTCCAGATGCCCAGTTGCCAAGAGGTAGGATCTACCCGCTCTCGCTTCCAGAGAATCAGGCAATGGAAGATTACATAAGGGAAGCTCTGAGTCAGGGGTACATACGTCACTCAAAATCACCAGCCGCCTCAAGTTTCTTCTTTGTGGCCAAGAAGGACGGAGGGCTGCGTCCATGCATCGACTACAGGGTCCTAAATAACGGTACAGTAAAATACCGATATCCCCTTCCTCTGGTACCAGCCGCTTTGGAACAGCTCCGAGAAGCTAAAGTCTTCACTAAATTGGACCTCCGCAGCGCGTATAATCTGATAAGAATACGTGAGGGGGACCAATGGAAGACAGCATTCGTGACCCCTACTGGCCACTATGAATATGAGGTCATGCCTTACGGTCTGGTCAACGCCCCCTCCGTATTCCAAAACTTCATTCATGAAGTCCTCCGGGAGTTTCTTCACCACTGTGTAATAGTGTACATAGATGACATCCTCATTTACTCCCGGAGTGAGGCCGAACATCGCCAACACGTTGCGGAGGTCCTACACACATTGAGAGAACATCACCTCTACCTCAAAGCGGAGAAATGCTCATTCCACCAGAAGTCGATTCATTTCTTGGGATACATCATTGACCAAACCGGTATACGTATGGATGGGAAGAAAATTGAGGCTGTTCTATCCTGGTCAGAACCCACTTCCATTAAGGAGCTCCAGAGGTTTCTTGGGTTTGCTAACTTTTATAGACGGTTTATCAAGGACTACAGCAGGATTACATCACCTCTCACTAATCTCCTCAAGGGTAAACCCAAAGGACTGGAGTGGACCAAAGAAGCAGCCGCAGCCTTCCGCCTTCTTAAGAAGGAGTTCACAAGGGCCCCACTCCTGACTCATCCTGACCCAAATCTTCCTTTCGTGGTGGAAGTGGACGCATCCACCACCGGCGTCGGGGCAGTATTATCTCAACATCATGATACACCGCCCCGACTGCATCCCTGTGCCTATTTCTCTCGGAAGTTGAGCCCGGCGGAGCAGAATTACAGCATAGGAGACAGGGAGCTTCTAGCAATCAAGCTAGCCTTGGAGGAGTGGCGTCACTGGTTGGAGGGAGCCAAACATCCGTTCCAGGTGATCACAGATCACAAAAACCTCCAATACATCAAAGAGGCCAAGAGACTATGTCCACGTCAAGCCAGATGGTCACTTTTCTTCTCACGTTTTGATTTCTCCATTTCCTATCGTCCAGGACCCAAGAATCTAAGAGCAGACGCTCTCTCTCGTTTACACGAGCATCACGATCATGAAGAACTCCCAACGAAGATTCTTCCCGAACACATCTCCATTTGTCCGATCACCTGGAACGCTCCTCCAGTCGTTGCCACTCCGGAAGCCCCTGCTCCGCCGGGATGCCCTCCTCATCGGCAGTTCATACCACCTGAACACCGGGTAGATCTGATCCACTCCTTACATACCTCGCTAGGCACTGGACATCCAGGGATCAACAATACTCTCTCGCTAGTATCCCAACGCTTCTGGTGGCCAAACATGGCAAGGGATGTGAGGCAATATGTTCAGGGCTGTAAGGACTGTGCCCAATCCAAGAGCCCACGTCATCTACCCGCTGGAAAGCTCCATCCCTTGCCGATTCCGAACCGTCCCTGGTCACACCTAGGAGTGGACTTTATCACTGACCTCCCTTCGTCAGAAGGTAATACCTGTATTCTAGTCATAGTAGATAGATTCTCAAAGTTTGTCAAACTAATCCCTCTGAAAGGTCTTCCCACAGCCTTTGAAACTGCCGACAATATCTTTAATCAAGTCTTCAGGTCATTTGGTATTCCAGAAGATATTGTGTCGGACAGAGGTCCACAGTTCATCTCACGTCTATGGAAAGCCTTCTTCAAGCTCCTAGGTGTGGCCGTCAGCCTCTCTTCTGGATATCATCCCCAAACCAACGGGCAGACAGAGAGGAAGATTCAGGAGGTGGGACGGTTCCTGAGGACCTTCTGCAGTGGTCACCAGAACTCCTGGAGCCAGTATTTGGGCTGGGCAGAATATGCCCAAAATTCACTGCGGCAACCCTCCACCGGACTCACGCCATTCCAGTGCGTCCTGGGCTTCCAACCACCGCTCTTTCCCTGGGATGGCGAACCATCTGATGTCCCCGCAGTGGATCACTGGTTCCGGGAGAGCGAGAGAGTCTGGGACGAGGCTCATCAACATCTGCAGAGGGCAGTCCGTCGAAGCAAGGTAACCGCCGATAGGAGAAGGTCTGAAGAACCCAGATACACACCCGGACAAAAGGTGTGGCTATCCACCCGGGACATACGCATGCGACTGCCCTCTCGCAAGTTAAGTCCCCGATTTGTTGGTCCCTTCACCATCGTGGAACAGGTTAACCCCGTCACCTACAAACTACAATTACCCTCTCACTACCGTATTCACCCTACATTCCACGTATCACTCCTGAAACCCTATCACGATCCTGTTCTTCCCTCCACAGAGCCTGACCACGAAGAGGAACCCCCTCCTCCACTGCTCCTAGAAGAAGGAGCCGTCTACGCAGTGAAGGAGATCTTGCGTTCCCGACGTCGTGGTGGCCAGTTGGAGTACCTGGTGGACTGGGAAGGGTACGGCCCCGAAGAAAGGACATGGGTTCCCAGAGCTGATATTCTCGATCCTAGTCTCATGGTGGAGTTTCATGAGAGCCACCCTGAGTTCCCAGCGCCTAGAGGCAGAGGGAGACCACCACGGCGTCGGAGGTGTCGGCCCTCAGGAGCGGGCCCTGGGGAGGGGGGTACTGTCATGGATTGGTCAGGCTCTCACGACCCCCACTCACGAAGATCACCATCACCTGACTTCTAATGAGCACACAGCTGCATCACATTCACGAGCACCAGATAAAAGCACAGCACTCCAGTCGCTCATTGTCCGGGCTCGTCTCGACGAAAGCGGACAACTGAGCGACCACTCAGCGTAGTCATCCTCAGCTAAAACAAACGATTTACTTACCTGTTCTCTTTGTATTCCTCCTAGTCTTCCTGGTCCTCCCGAATCGTCCTGTCTTCCAGTCCTTCCAAGTCTGTGTCATCCTCTGTCAGCTGTATCTGGTGTGTGCTGTCCATCCTCGTGTATTCCTGTTACCCAGCCACGGAGGAAAAGACCCCAACATCATTCCTGATCCTCCTGGCTATCCTTCATGTGCTCCTTGTTGTCATTTAATAAACACCCTAACGTTTCCTTACCTCTGTCTCCTGTCCGCTTCATAACATGCATATTAGTATAAAAGAAACATAAGCAAATACATTAAAGTTGTATTTAAATAATCAAATATTTATAAAATATATATATATATAAAATATTAATTGAATAAGATTTAAATAAACAAACATGTAAAATATGATTTAAATAAAATACACCAATAGAGTAAAACAAACACATCAATTAGATTAAATCTAATTGATAATAAATCTAAGATATAATTCAGAAAATAAAAAATAAAAAGTTTAAAATATTAAACATTAGAACAAATAAAATGTGAAAAACACACATACACAATAGAAATTTGATTAATATATATATATATATATATATATATATATATATATATATAACTAAATAACAAACAACACTTTGATTAAAGAAGATTTAAATAAATAATAAATAAAACAATGGATTACATTAACTGAATATAAATATTAGATTTAAATAGACAAAACTATTTAATAGTTTAATAAAAGATAACAAGAGCGAGAGAAAATTGAGTTTATTGCCATATCAGCATATGTCATGGCAAAAAACAAAACAAAACAAAAAACAGATCAAATTTACCACATTTTAGAAATATCACTTTTCTAGCATTACAAAATATAAAAGAACATTCTAACAATTAGTTCAATAAAAATTAATAATGCTATTAATAATGCTATGAAAAATTATATAAAGAATGCTATATGAAAAATTAATACTATGAAAAAATATACGAAATAATTATATGAAAAATTAATAATGCTATGAAAAAATGTATGAAATGATGCTATATGAAAAATAATGCTGAAGAAAATAAAAAAGCAATAATATTAGCAAATAAATCAAATGTTGTCCCAACATAATTTTAGCCCCATTTCTACATTATATTTGTATAATTATATTACTATATATTAATTATTATTATTATTATTATTATTATTATTATTATTATTATTATTATTATATAATTGTGCTTAAACATACAATTATATTATATTAAATGAACACTACTGGCATCAAAAAAAGCCTTCTCCAGTAAACCTTAAAGGGGTGGTTCACTGCGATATCATATTTAACTTGAGTTGATGTGTAATGTAGCTGTGTGAACATCAACAACATCCCTGAATGTAATATGCTCAAAGTTAAATGGCTTTTACAGAGTTAGCTTAGCAAAGCCTACAGCGACCAAAGTTTGGGGACTTCAAAAAAAATATATATACATCCGGGCTAGTGAGATCCTAAACCCTTCAGGTTACACACATCCCGCACAGTGGAGGGGCGTGGCCAGAGGTGCTGTAATGTTATAGCAGAGAAAGCTAAAATGCCATCCAATTCTGCTATTTCCACAGAGCTTGTTCAGTTTCTGTATTTGGGCTTCCAAAGGACAGGACAGAAAGAGAGAAGTGCTTACAATTACATTTTATTTATGTTCCAGAGAATAATAGAAAAAGATATAGCTCTAGTGTTTGACAAAGGACAGCTTCCAGAATCTCAAGTTCAGTGCTGGATTCAGCTAAAGACAAGAAGAAACAGCTCCAACCCTGATAGACAAAGCTGTGGATTGTGAGCCACAACCTGAAAGTTTTTTATTTGTCAAAATTGATCTATTCATAGTTTCTAGCGTTAGCGATATGATGTAGCAAGGATTTATACAATGGGAAACTGTTTGACACCACTAACAATTTAGCTAAATTCATATTTATCCATAAAACCCTTGTAAACACCCACAATCTTCACCAGCACTGCAGTGTCTCTCAATGCGGACGCTTTCCCTGCATTCTATATCTCAAATAACAAACTCGCAAAAGTTATGTGGACGTTTCATATTACTTACACATGCTTATAAACCGAATATACATGTATAGCGGCATTTTTGCTTTAAGCTGCTATCGCAGTAAGGGTAAACAATGACGCGTGAGTCCGGTGTGAATCCTTTTCTCATCTTTATTTTATCACATCTTGTGCCATCAAATCAGTGAAATAGCTCCATTGCTCCTCTGTAGCACCCGTCACCACAAACAAACTCACGGTCTGAAAATTGTTTCCTCTTCCCTTACTACTCCACCTACTACTTCCCTTACTACTCCACCTAATTGGCTTCCTTAAATCCCAATTTCGACAGAATAAAAGTCTTCATTCACAAAATCACAACAATAAAGCAAATACTTAGACATGAATAATATACGAATACAAACTACTCAAACCTGAATACAATAATTATCAAATGTAAACGTAATAATAATAATAATAATAATAATAATAATAATAATAATAATAATAATAATAATAATAATAATAATAATAATAATCATAACATCCAATCAACCCATTTAGTCAAAACATAATAATAATAATAATAATAATAATAAAAGAAAAAAATGGCTCCAACAACATGAAAGACACTTGCCAGGTTTTATTTTAGAGAGCAGGCATGAGGTTCAGTTGCGTCCTCTTTTTCTGTCTGATTCAAGCTCAAACAGATACGGCTACAACAGCAAAGTGCATGCTAGCAGAGGAGTAATACCCCCTGGTGACATGGGTCCGATTGGCGAATCACAGCACATTATGTTAGCTGACCAATCAGAGCCTCATGAGGATGGGCTTTCGGAGGAAAAAGGAAAGATGATTTTTCATATTAGCCTAGTAGCATTATTTTTTATGCTAGCTGAGTAGCTGTATATAATTAAAGATATAAGAAAAAAAAATACTGTTGTTTACTGTTTTTTTTTTTTTTTTTTTACAAATTAAGAATGAGCACACAATGCTTTGCATCCCATAAACACAACCAAGCTTTAACAATACACTCTGGTCCCCCTTAAAAAAAGACTAACACAAAACACGGTTATAAAACTTCTGACCTTTGCTTTACATCAAGTATTTTAAAATAAAATAAAATAAATTAAAAACAACAGCAGCCATTAAAACATTGTCTAAGAACATAAATAAATAAAGTTAGTCAGTTCGTAAGTTATACTGAATTTCTGTTTGAGATTCAGGCCAGATGATTCACTTGATATTCCTGCACACCGCCTTCACTGACAGTTTTATTCACAGATTTTTATTCCCTTTGAAATAGAAACAAGATGATGAAGAATGGCAGATCTGTAAATAAAACGATCAATATCATTCACATCTACCACACACACAGCGGCCCACAAACACCAACCCTGCCGGAAAGAGATTGAAAACCTAAACCGCGTGTCGTCTGCTGTCCTGACCGAAAACAGTGAGGGTTTCCAGAAAAAGCACAGCGATATGGAGCAGTTCTCTCAGAAGGTTAACAAATCAGCAGGACGCCTTTAATGCTTCCCTACAACAGTTTCCTCCTCCATCTCACTCACTCTTTTATTCAGAAGGTGTGCAGGTCTGACATGGAAAGTACAGCAGATGCTGCTGAAATGAGCACTGATTGATACAGAGCACCGAGCTTATCAAAGACAATAAATAAAACCAAAATACACATGCATAGATGACAGCAATGCTTTTTAAAAGGAAACAAACAAACAACAACAAAAAACAAAAGGCAAAGTAATATACTGTATAACAAAAAAATTAAAATAAATAATTAAAATGGTCTCAATTTACAATAAGGATTCATTAATGTATTCACTAATGTAAACCAATAATGAACAATACTTAGTACATTAATTATTAATCATAGTTCAGCATTTACTTATGCTACTGATTTAACATTCAAATTTTCGCTTGTTAACATTAATGCACCATAAGTTAACAAACTAACGATGAACTATTTTCATGAACTAACATTGTGTATTTGAGCATATTTTCACTAACTGTAACAAAAATAAACAAATACTGTAATGGATGTATTGTTCAATGTTTGTTCATGTTAGTAAATGCATGAATTAACTAATACAACTGTACTTACTGTAAACAAAAAATTCCAAAGTAAAAGTTGCAGCACAGAAAAACAAAGCAAAAGTAAAACAAAAATAAAAGTAAAACAAGAGTAAAATAGCATGCGACAAAACAAGAAAACATTGCAAACATATAATAAATAATAAAAATTAAATTAAGCAGAGTAAAGCAACAAAGAATGAAAAAAAACAATACAGCAAAAAACAAACAATAAATAAAACAAGTGTAAAATAGCACGACAAAACAAAAATGAAACTATGCAAATATTTTAAAAATAAAATAAAGCAGAGTAAAAGCAATAAAGAACAGAAAAAAAACGAAATTTCAAAGCAAAAACAAAACAAAAATAGTAAATAACAAGTGCAAAATAGCACACGACAAAGTAAAAACATAATGCAAACATTTAAAAAAAAATTAAGAGCAAAGAACAAAGAAATAAAAAACAAAAAACAAACAAAATTGCAACAAAACAAAAATAATAACAACAAAAAAGTAAATTAAACACACAACAAAGCAAAAACAAAACAATGCACAAATGTGAAAAATAAAATTAACTCAATTAAGCAGAGCAAAGAAACAAAGAATAGAAAAAAAAACTTTAAAACAAACAGACAAAATTGCAAAGCAAAAACAAAAATAATAAATGAAACAAACGTGTAAAATAGAACACAACAAAACAAAAACAAAACAATGCAGACATTTTAAAAATAAATGAAAGCAAAGCAATACAACAAAGAAAAGAAAGTAATTGCAAAGCAAAAACAAAACAAAAATGATAAATAAAACAAGTGTAAAATAGCACACAACAACAAAAACAAAATGCAAACATTAAAAAAATTAAATAAAGCAGAACAAAGCAACAAAGAAAAGAAAAAAATTGCAAAGCAAAAACAAAACAAAAATAATATTTTACACTTGTTTTATTTAGCACACGACAAAACAATACAAACATTTAAAATACAAAAATCAACAGAAGCAAAACAAAGCAACAAATAAAAGAAAATTGCAAAACAAGTGCAAAAATAAAACAAATGCAAAACAACAGGAAAAAAACAATTGAAACAAAGAGTAAAACAGCTCGACAATGCAAAAACAAAACAATGCAAATACTTAAAAAATAAAATTAAATTATGCAGAGCAAAGAAACAAAAACCTAAAATGAAACAATGAAACAAACACAAATTTAGAAAAGAAAACAATTGAAAAGACAATGAAACATGAACAAAACCAAAGCGACTAAGTTAAAAAGGAATTAAAACAAAAGAGAACTAAATTAACAAGGTTTAAATAAAAGGTTTAATGCAGTTACAAAACAAAAAAAAATAATCTAATATAAAATTGAAAGACTACAAATGCTGCAAAATCAAAATGAAAATAATAAATAGAACAAGAGTAAAATAGCACATGGCGAATCTAAAACGAAACAAAACAAACATTTAAAAATAAAATAAAAGTGGAGCAAAAAACAAAAAAAGAAAATAATGAGAAGACTATGAAACATGAACAAAACAACCTAAAGCGAAGTTAAAAAGAAATGAAAGGAAAATTAAAACAAAAGAAAACAAAATGACAGAAAAAAAACCTGAAAGACTTAAAAGCAACAAATGCTGCAAAAAGTAAAAAGAAAACAACCAAATAAATAAACAAAACAAAGTTAGACCAACCCAAAAATAGGCAAAAAGTAAAAAAAAACCAAATGATTGAACAAACAAATAAACGAACAAATGAAAATAACCAAAATATAAACAAATGGAAACAAAACTAATAAAACTGTGGCGAAACAAATTGAGAATTCGATTCTGAATTGATTTTTAAAACAACTAATTGTAACACTCTCCATCTCTGCATTCAGACTCGCTAAAACAATGGTGTGAAAGACGATTCGTTCTACTTATCAAATCAATGTACGAACTACTCAAGAAATTTCATTTCTGAAGCCTCTAAAAGATATTTTTACCCAAAAACAGATTTAATTCCGAACAAAAACTCATTCATATCCATTATCCTGAACGCACCATTTGAAATGTCAAAGTATAAAACAATGTGCAATGACAAAAAAAGTGGAAGTGAGAGTGAGAAGCTGCAGATATACTTCATTCCTATGTTCTCCCAGATCTGTGAGCTCTCCGAGACCCCTATAGGAGATACGAGCGCCCGCCGCTGTGGAGCTGTCTGTGTTTCACCCTACAGCTCTGGAAACAGACCCCCTACCAGCATGCATAACGCTCAGCCGTCCTACAGTCGCCCCACGGTCGCCCCACTGCGCCCCGCTGGCACCTCTACGCTCTCTGACAGGCCTCTATTGCTCTTTCGCCTCGGCATGAAACCCATTTCCCCCCTCGCAGCTCTTTCCAGCTATTCTGAGGGCATGAAATCAGTTATTCATTTCATTTAAATCAATATGCTCCATTTCTTTTTAATGCATTCAGAGGAGTGCGTTATCCTTTCTTTTCTGTTTAGCGTAATGAATCAGAACACAGTGCTTTTGTTACGCATTTTGTCTGTTTATTAATTGATTTTTTTTGCATTATTGCATTTGGTGTTTGGAAGAAAAAGAAAGAGGGATCTAAAGGTCTTTCAGGTGATCAATGTGAGAGTGACTCGGATGAAAAAATAAAAGCGGTGGCTGAAAAATGTTGATTATGAAACATAATCGGTCTAATTTAGCACATAATTGGCCTATTAGAAACAACCTCCAATAAATGAAAGCCCACTCTCCTTCAAGGTGCAATGAATGTGAAGCGAGAATCAATCACTCTGAATTTTCAATAAAGTAGAACTTTTTTTAATCAAACAGTAGCGGTAAATGGATGAGAGAGGTGCGAGAGCAGTCTTGAGGGGGGTGGTACTTTTTCAAAGGATACAAACATTTGTCCTTATGGGGTCCATATTGGTATCGGTATCAGTATTTGTGACCCTGGACCCCAAAACCACTCTTATGTTGCATGAATATACACTCACCGGCCACTTTATTAGGTACACATTATTAGTACCAGGTTGGACCCTCTTTTGCCTTCAGAACTGCCTTAATCCTTCGTGGCATATATTCAACAAGGTACTGGAAATATTCCTCAGAGATTTTGGTCCAAATTGACTGTGGAGGCCATTTCGAAGAAATTGAGGCTCATTAGACTAGGCAACGTTTTTCTATTCTGAAGCGACATTTAGATGGTAGGGTCAGATTTCGGCATCAACAACATGAAAGCATGGATCCATCCTGCCTTGTATTAACGGTTCAGGCTGGTGGTGTAGGGGATATTTCCTTGGCATACTGTATGTTAGACCCATTAGTACCAATTGAGCATCGTGTTAAATGCCACAGCCTTCCTGAGTATTGTTGCTGACCATCCCTTTATGACCACAGTGTACCCATCTTCTGATACTACTTCCAGCAGTATAACATGCCATGACAAAGCACATGCCAATGAGTTCACTGTACTCAAATGGCCTCCACAGTCACCAGATCTAATTCCAATAGAGCACTTTTGGGATGTGGTGGAACGGGAGATTCACATCATGGATGTGCAGCTGACAAATATGCAGCAACTGTGAATGCCATCAGTGACGCCATCATGTCAATATGGACCAAATCTCTGAAGAATATTCCAGTTCCTTGCTGAGTCTATGTCACGAAGGACTAAGGCAGTTCTGAAGGCAAAAGATGGTTCAACCCGGTACTAATGTGTTCCTAATGAAGTGAGTGTATATTTGTGTAAATTACAAAAAAATAAAAAGAACTTGATCCTATACATTTTTTTAACTCATATGGGAAGTAGATCTGAATTTCAAGCTCAAAGCCTATTGAACTGAAGCTGCAAACTACTGTAAATGACTGCATATGTTGCCAAACAGAGGTCTGTTGATTCAAATTAATACAAGTAAAAACCAAACATTAACTTTTTTGATCACAATAAGATAATAAAAATGCATTTAGAAGACTTCCCCTCCCCCCCATGAAAGTCCATATAAATTCTTAATAAAAACAAAAAACTGCATGTTCTCAATAGACAACACTAACCAAAGACTTTCAGACTTTAGTTAAGACTACAGAATATAAAATGACATTTTCACAGGCGGAAAATAAGACAAAATGGCTGAGCGTAGGCAAAAGTGTTTCAAACCCACATACAGTAGGTTTGTGCTGGAATTAAAACATGAATTACTGATGACTTATTTCAAGCAGATCAGAACTGGTTTATTGAACATGCACTTTGATCTCGGAGACTTTGCAAACGTTTTACATTCACAAACAGCTTTACTACACTGTAGGTTATATCTGAAAAATGCATTATAGGTGATTTTGAAACCACCATATGTTACATAAAGAACGTATAGTGAATATTTGAGCAAAAATCGCATCCTGAAGTGCAGAAAAGTTTCTGAAACACTTTGAAAAATGCAAAATTCTCAGAGCTAGAAGTCAACGAAAGATGATTCCCCAGATGTCAATGATGACTGACACATTTAGAGCCACACATTTAGATTATATAGTACATTGATTGGGATAAGTGAACACAATGACACCTTTAAATGCACTTCTGGACAACAGCAGAAAGAACAAAAAACACTCAAATACTCAATACATTTTTGGTTGTACTGACAAGAGTAAGAAATCATTTGAATCTGTAAAGTTCATGCTTTTACACTGAGGTAAAGTTAGTTTTATATTTGTACATTCAGACTCTGTTTAATAATATAATTTCAGAAAAGTATTCTAAATTCTAATAGGGAGATCCTATTAGCAGCCAATGACTATCAAAATACAACATTGTTCATAGTCAATTAAATAGTGCTAATGTTGTGTATAAGTCGTACTACATGCTATTTTAGATCGGATATTCAAACTAGCATGGTAAGGAACATGGGGACAGTGTCATAAGTTGTCACTGTTTAAAAATGAACAAATATCCGAATATAAAACCACTGTTACCTCAATTGTTTTTTGTATAAATGTAATGACAACCAAATATTGTGCTTTTGTAAAATAAAGAGAAGCAAGCAAAGACTCAGCGTGCCTTCCAAACAATCCAATCAGATGCATAAACAAGCAGCTCCAAAGAGTAAGTATCGAATAGTATGGTATGGGAGACCGGGGATGACCGTAACACAATTTTTCTTTAGCACCTACAACTACCTTTCTTTTAGCTACAAGACTGAAACTTTTAGGCAAAGAACCCACATTTGTCTACTACAAATGTCAACTATTTAAATTTCTTAAACTATATCACAGACTGATGATGACAAATGATGATGACAAATACAAAGTGGTCATTTGTTACAACCTACCCTACTACTGGGGTAGGTTGTAACACATACAGTACTGCAGTAAGTTGTAACAGGTAGACATAATGCACAAAAATTAAGGAACTACAACTGATAGAGGTAAAGTTGGTTTTATATTTGCACATTCAGACTTTCCCCTTAATAATATAAGTTCATAAAAGTATTATTTGCAAACTCTAAATAGCGAAATCATATTAGCAGCCAATGAATATCAAAGTACAACATTGTTCACAGTCAAATAAACAGTGTTAATGTTGTTTTCAAGTAATACTTGCATGCTAATTCCGATCGAATATTCAAAGTAACATGGTAAACATTATAGAGACTTTTAAATGAACGAATGTGCAAATATAAAACCAACTTTACCTCTATCTACAAGTGATATGCCCCAACAACAGATTTATTGTAAATAAATGACTGCAACAATACAATATATGTGAATATTAGAAGAGTATATGCATATTGTGTGCGTTTGTGTGTTCATGTCTGTACACGCACATTCATATGTACGTGTGTGTAAGTGTTTGTATACTTTCAAAACATGTTTTAACCTACCCCACCAATGTCACCCATTGTTTAGCTTGCTGTATTAGCATGGTGCTGTGAAATTAGCAGGAGGTTGATACACCATTCTTTACTAGAGAAACTACAGTTTGACCTGCTATAACTCATACAACATCATCTACAATGGCAGAGGTACTAAACAATGTTATCTTGTTATATTTTTTTACTTTCTTACCTCAGAATTCGATTTTCTGTTGTAGCTTCAGGAGGGATTGCAAGACTGACTGGAAAATCTCCATGTGTGATTGTTAAGTTAACCTGAGGAAACTGAAAATGTTACATGACCCCTATCTTATCCCTGAATCGTGGAATTGGTAGTGTTACAACTCTCCCTGTGTTTTAACTATACCCGATCTGCCCTATAGTAGGCTATTTAACACAAGATAAAAACAAGAAAAACTCTTAAGTCACATGTTGACCATTGTCAATGCCAAGCTAACAGTGTTGGAAATGGAAGCCATCTTAATTTAGGGGGTCACATGATGATTAGGCATGTCACATGATCAAACAAGGTCAAGCACATATAAAACAAAAAAGAAAGAAAAAGCAATGAAAAACAAATGTTTTATGCAGCGGATGCCCTTCCAGTCACAACCCAACGCTGGGAAACACCCACACACTCCCGCACATGTGAGCCAGAAATATTAATAAAGAAACATTTAGTAAATAACATTTATTCCGGCATACGTTCACTTTTAGGAAGGTTTCTAAGCAAAGTTTTATGAATGAGATCCTGAAAAGTATTCTCCAGTGATCCCTACACCAACAGTCGGAGATTAATTCTATATTTAATATATACAGTGCTTAGCGTATCCAGTATAAGTACATCCCTCACAAATCATTCATTTATTTTCTTTTTGGCTTAGTATCTTTATTAATCTGGGGTCGCCACAGCGGAATGAACCGCCAACTTATCCAGCATATGTTTTACACAGGGGATGCCCTTTCAGCTGCAACCCGTCACCTGGAAACACACTCATTCACACACATACACTATAGACAATTTAGCCTACCCAATTCACCTGTTCACCATGTCTTTGGACTGTGAGAGAAACCGGAGCACCCGGAGGAAATCCACGAAAACACAAGGAGAACAAGCAAACTCCACACAGAAATGCCAACTGGCCCAGCCGAGGCTTAAAACAGTCACCTTCTTGCTGTGAGGCGAGAGCGCTACCCACTGTGCCACCGTGCTGCCCTCCCTCACCAGTCTCTCATTTAAATTAACATTTTCTATAGGAAGCTTTACAATATTATATTTGTGCATATACATTAGTTTAGTCAGTATTGAAGCCAAATCTGGAGCTTATCTAACAAAATAACTCATGATAATGGCCCAAAAATTACCAGCCCAAATTTATATGTTAGGGAAAAATATTAAATAAAAACTTTAAAATGAGCAAAAATCAAGATAAACATATAAATATATATATATATATATATATATATATATATATATATATATATATATATATATATATATATATATATATATATATATATATATATATATATATATATATAATTTTGCTGAAATGTAGTTATTGTAGTAACTGTTTTTGCAATATTTTGCATGAATTTAAGTGTATTATCTTTCCATTCCTAAAGATGTTCAGATCAGTATGGCCCGATGGAGGAAATTTAGCCAGGACTCCAGGGTTACACTCCTACTCTTTACAAGTCATCAGATTTTTAGGACCTCAGATTAACGTCTCATCCCAAAGACAGCGCTCACTGACAGTACAGTATCCTCTTCACATTACTGGGGCATTAGGACTCACACACAGAGCAGGTTGAGCGCCATCTGCTGGCCTCACTAGCACCACTTCCAACAGCAACCTAGTTTTCCCATTCGGTCTCCCATCCAGTTACCGACTAAACTCAGCCCTGATTTGCTTCAGTGAGTAACCGGTCTTTGGGCTGCAGGGTGATATGACCGTGGCCATTATATTTAAAATATAAATTAAAGGAAAACATTTATCACAAAATATAGAAACAGCTGATCAACATACATTTATAATAACAATTGACTTTGGGCATAACTCATTCAATCGTTAATTTTCCTTCAGCTTAGTCTCTATTTCAGAGGTCACCACAGTGGAATGAATTGGCAACTTTAGGCATAATTAATGTTCATAAAGAAAAATATGTGAAAGACTAACTTTACTCATATATTGACCCATGATAAATCGAAGGAATATTTAATAGGCTTGTTAAACCAAAACAAAGCAAACTCCACCATTGTGACAAATGAAAGAATTTCTACACATCATGTAATACAAGACCACACAGGCTGAGAGCATCTGCCGTGTAGGACATTTTCCAGGGGTGCAGTAAATGAACACAGGTGCAACTGAGATTGAATCAATTGATTAAGGTCAGTCTAACAAAAGCAACCGCTCCTGAACAGAGAGAAACAACAGCGGTGACCTTGTCGTCTCAATGGAAAACCTCCTCAGTCTACTGCTGAAAATTAATTACATCTGCTAATTATTCAGCATCAACCAATTACAAGCTTGAAAGCATCTAAGTCATAGTATGTTCACTTTCGTAACCAACTCAGGTTCAAAAAGAAGGGAATATAAGACATAGTTTGTGTATGGTCAATGTCATGCACTGATTTCTGCTCATGAATGTTAAAGTGCTTGTTTCAGATTCAACAGTTTGAAGCACCAATCAGTTACTTAAAATATTCCTGTTTCTATCAGAACAATCAATCATGACTCACCTGCATCATTATGCGGAGCCGTCATTACAAACAAATCTCCATGTTTATATTTTTTGATTAGGAATGAAGCATAAAGTGCTCCGCTTTTTGTTGCAGGCATTATTAGTAAGATTTTTCTTTAGGGTCCATTCAAAGACACATGGCCTCTGCTTTCTTGGGCTAAAATAGCTTGAATGACAAATCATGAACAAAACACTTCATTTAATTACCCCATAACAATAATATATTTTTGGGGGCGGGGTTAATTGTTTATGGTTGCCTTACAAATAAGCTTTATAGCTCTGTAAATCATAACATTGTTGTTTTGTAAGTAACTTACAGTGCATTCGGAAAGTGTTCATAGCGCTTCACTTTTCCAAATTTTTTTATGTTACAGTCTTATTCCAAAATGAATTAAATTCATTTATTTCCTCAAAATTCTACACACAATACCCCAAAATGACAATGTGAAAATTTATTAAAAATAAAAAACCTGAAAAATCACATGTACATGAGTATTCACAGCCTTTGCTCACTACCTCAAATATTTTTGAATATGATGCCGCAAGCTTGACACACCTGTCTTTGGGAATTTTTGCCTATCCCTCTTTGCAGTACCTCTCAAGCTCTATCAGGTTGTATGGGAAGTGACAATGTATAGCCATTTTCAGATCTCTCCAGAGATGTTCAATAGGATTTGGGTCTGGGCTCTAGTTGGGCCACTCAAGGACAATCACTGAGTTGTTGTGAAGCCACTCCATTGATATTCTGGCGTTGAGTTTTGTGTCATTGTCCTGCTGGATGATGAACCGTCGCCCCAGTCTGAGGTCAAGAGCACTCTGGTGCAGGTTTTCCTCTTTGTACATTGCTGCATTAATCTTTCCCTCTATCCTGACTAGTTTTCCAGTTCCTGCTGCTGAAAAACATCCCCATAGCATGATGCTGCCACCACCATGCTTCACTATAGGGATGGTATTAGCCTGGTCATGAGCAGTGCCTGGTTTTCACCAAATGTAAGGTCTAGCATTCACTCCAAAGAGTTCAATTTTAGTCTCATCAGACCAGAGAATTTTGTTTCTTATGGTCTGAGAGTCCTTCAGGTGCCTTTTAGCAAATTCCAGGTGGCGAGTGGCTTTTGTCTGGCCACTCTACCGTACAGGCCTGATTGGTGAATTGATGCACAGATGGTTGTTCTTTTGTAAGGTTCTCCTCTATCCAGAGAAGAACGCCAGAGCTCAGACAGATTGACCATCGGGTTATTGATAACCTCCCTGACTAAGTCCCTTCTCCCCTGATCACTCAGTTAGAAGGCCGGCCAGCTCTAGGGAGAGTCCTGGTGGTTTCAAACATCTTTCACTTACAGATGATGGAGGCCACTGTGCTCATTGGAACTTTCAGAGCAGCAGAAATTTTTCTGTAACCTTCCTCAGCCTTGTGCCTCGAGACAATCCTTTCTCGGAGGTCCACAGACAATTCCTTTTTCTTCATGCTTGGTTTGTGCTTTGACATGCACTATCAACCCTGGGACTTTATATAGACAGGTGTATGCCTTTTTTAAATCATGTCCAATCAACTAAATTTATCACAGGTGAACTCCAGTTAAGCCACTGAAACATCTCAAGAATGATCAGTGGAAACAGAATGTACCTGAGCTCAATTTAGAGCTTCACAGCAAAGGCTTTGAATACTTTTGTACATGTGATTTGTCAGGTTTTTTATTTTTAATAAATTTGCAACACTTTTATGGGTATTGTGTGTAGAATTTTGAGGAAATAAATGATATTAGTCCATTTTGGAATAAGGCTGTAACATAAAAAATGTGGAAAAAAGCGCTATACTTCCCTGATGCACTGTAAATGTAAAAAGTGTCGCCACAGTGTGACAAATGTCAGTTTTTAGATTCTAACCTTTCTCGTTCCTATGTTATGTGTCCCAAATTGCAGAGTTTCTGGAACAAAACATTTCAAGTTTTTTTAGATACATTAGACATTCTGATTGAACCAGAACCTATAGTAATTATATTTGGAGTTTCTGAAGAATATTTGAGGCTTTCATGGCAAGGTTATAATAGTTCAGATTTTTTTTTCGTTTCGACTTTTTGTTTTTAAATTCAGTTAGACTTAATTCGTTTTAGAGGGAGATGTACTAGTTATTACTAGTTTTTCTATTTTGAAATTGCTTAGTTTTGGTTTAGTTTTCATTAGTTTCTGTATTAGTTTTAGTTTTTTGTTTCCTGTTTTTTTTTTTTTTTGTGAATTAGGATGTTTGATAGGCCACTTTTTTTACACTAGAACACTACAATCTATCACTACCATCTATCCATCCTCAAATTCAAATACAACAGCTCACAAGATAGCAGCCTTAAGTGAAATATGTGTTCGTTCAAATATAGAAAGTTCGGATCTTCAATGCAAACCAGACTTTTTGTTTGCATTAAAGTGAATGTCTGCTAAAATTTCTAATAATGAAAATATTTAAAGCATAGAATACATTCTTTTTTATATTTCCTAAGTGATGTTTAATAGAGCAAGGACATTTTCCACAGTATTTCCCATAATATTGTTCTTATTTAAGTCTTGATATAATTATATAATCTTATTTCTTTTAGTATGGCTGAAATTAATTCGGAAATAAATAGCCTTTTTTAGGTTGTAGATTTAGATTTTAGGCTATAGAACAAACTACTAATGTTCAATAACTTGCCTAATTACTCTAACTTGCAGATTTACCTAATTAAACCTTTACATTCCACATTAAGCTGAATACTAGTATGCTGCAAAATCACTAGTAAAATATTACTATATTTGTACTGCCATCATAGCAAAGACTAAACAGTTTTCTTATTAGAAATTAATTATTAAAACTAATATGTTTAAAAATAAGAGTTCAGATGCAAAACCTTCAAGTGCCGTCTAAAATTTCCATCAAAAATGAACGTTTTCTCAACCTCCTTTCTTTATGTGGAGATATTTTACTTTAAAGACCTGGAAAAAAAATGTATTTTCTGCCATAAAACATTACTATACACACAGGAGACTGATAAAAATACAAATTTTAGAGGAAATTTTCAGATAGTATTTAGAGGTTTTTGCATCTTAACTCTTCAAATATCTTTTAAACAGTACTTTCACAAAATGTCACAGATATATTCTTAATGTTCGAAAATATGAATGCTTTTAAATGGAATAAATCTGCTTTTCTTTAAATATATATTCACTATGTATTATGCACACACATACTGGGTCTCCAAGCCTTACACACACACACATACAGTACGCTCTGCTTTCTTGGTCTAAATTTGTTACAAAGCATAAACAAAGCACTCCATTTATTTCCCCAAAGAATATCAGAACAAATGCTTTTTTTTGTTGTTGTCATTGTTTATTGTTTTGTTGTGAACAACTCAGCTTTATAGCTCTCCTCTAGAATATATATAAAAAACTGATTTCTTTTATTTCATAATAAAAATAGTCTTTGCTTTCCACATCAAGTCCCTGTGCTGGGATTTTATTATAATTTTTTATACATACTGTATAAAACAAGTTCGTGTCTCACTCAGTCCACACACACACACTTGCACGCACACACACACGCACGCAAGCACACACACACACACACACACACACACACACACACACACACACACACACACACACACACACACCTAACCATGTAAGTGTCTGTCTAACCCTAAGGCTAAGTCCACATGATGATTGTTTTTAAAATGTATTATTATTATTTTGCAGATGTTTGTACATAATGTCTTTCTTCATTGCGCTGAGTATATACATAAACACAAAACAATAATGGTAAATGCTTGTATATCTAAAATGACGTGCACATATTAACATTGCCATTGTTGTTGTTACAGAAGGATCTTCCTTCAGTGACATCATCATTTCACTGTAAAAAAATATCTGAAAAATGTACGGTAAATATACATATTGTACCTTTGTTAAAACAGATAAAACACAACCAAAAGGAGATGGTGACGAGCAAATCATTTGATAAACTCATCACAAACAGCTTATTTACCAGCAGACAAACATATTCATCTACTACTAAACACCATCATGGTAACACAGATATAATGAAAGTGATGCAATAAACATTTTTTTTGACGAGAAAAAGCTTAAATGAGTCAAAATGTAAACCAAAAACTTTTAAAGTGAAGTGTCATGCAGGCTTTCTGGGAAAGTTACACTTAGTGTGGTTTATTTATAAACTTATTTCGAGAGGATCACGTGCTTATGATCAACACGGCTGGCTCCTCATTAGCTCCGTAATCTGACCCATTAGATGATTACGGAAGCATTATAAATAACCAGAGTTTTTCACTCCAGTTATCTTCGTCTTGAAGCTTCCCCTCCTTCCACCCCTACTTCCTCCCTCTTTTTCCGATAGGGCGACACGGTGGCCCAGTGGCTAGCACTGTTGCCTCACAGCAAGAACACCGCTGGTCCAACCTCCTATCGGGCTGGTTGGTGTTTCTGTGCGGAGTTTACATGTTCTCCCCGTGTTCACGTGGGTTTCCCCCGGGTCCCCCGGTTTCCTCCCACCGTCCAAAAACATAACTATTTTACACTTCTCACGCGGCGACAAGCAGGGGAGTCCTCGAGACCTACCTGAGCTCGAACTCCGCTCTTGCACTTCTAACAGGAGGGAGCCCCAGGCTCGAGGATATTATGAGCTCAGGGCTCTCTCCCGGGACAGCATGCCAAATACGCTTTATTGATTTTCAGCTAAGTGTGAACTCTTGAATTTACTGTATATATTAACGAAACTTACTGTTGATCAGATTACAGTATTTTACTGAATAAGTTCTACAGTTTTTTTTTATTTATCATTAAAACCACAGCCATGGAATACAGATATTGATGTACCAACCAGACTATCTCAGAAGTTTGCAACTGTATACCATTGGATAAGATCACATATTCTTTGAGAGGAAAGGTTTAATTATTTTAAAAGATTTGGAATCCATTTTTGAATTATATAAAAACAGTACCACATGATTTGATTTGACAAAATTGTTTTTTCTCATTGGTTTATCAGTGTCTCATTGTATCTCCTCCCTTATTTATTTATTTATTTATTTATTTATTATTATTTTATTTATTCATTTTTTTATACTGTGTGGGCGACACACAGCAAGAAGGTTACTGGTTCGAGCCTCGGCTGGGTCAGTTGGCATTTCTGTGTGGAGTTTGCATGTTCTCCTCGTGTTGGTGTGGGTTTCCTCCGGGTGCTCCGGTTTCCCCCTCAAGTCCAAAGACATGTGGTTCAGGTGAATTGGGTAAGTTAAAATTGTCCATAGTGTGTGTGTGAATGAGTGTGTGGATGTTTCCCAGTGATGGGTTGCAGCTGGAAGGCCATCCGCTGCACAAAACATATGCTGGGTAAGTTGGCGGTTCATTCCGCTATGGCGACCCCAGATTAATAGGGACTAAGCTGAAAATGAATGAATGAATGAATGTATATGTGAATGTTTTACTTTAGTCTGGTTGTTGCTTAGTTTCGATGTTCTGTACTGTTAAGTTTTGAAAAAGCAAAATAAAAATATATATAAAAAACAAAACAAAACAAAACAAAAAAACTGCCATTTTTTACAGCGTTCAGAAAAGTTACATGTTTCCAGTTTACACTATAGTGAGCCAGGCGGCATTTTGAGATTTTCCTATTTTGAGATTTTAACCTATTCTCCAAAAAGTTCATTTCAGAGCTCTAACAACACTGGTGTCTATGAACAAAAGGCCAAAATGATATTAAACTTTGCAAATTGACCTAAATACACTGTCATGTGGATGGGGCCCATATCTTACCATAAACCTAACCTTAACCCAACTGAGCTATAGGTAAACCCATTGAATGCAGATAGGCCAATGGCAGATAAGTCAAATGCAGATAAGTCACATGTGATGTTTTCTTTCTTTCTTTCTTTCTTTCTTTCTTTCTTTCTTTCTTTCTTTCTTTCTTTCTTTCTTTCTTTCTTTCTTTCTTTCTTTCTTTCTTTCTTTCTTTCTTTCTTTCTTTCTTTCTTTCTTTCTTTCTTTCACAGAAAGTACTATTCCAAGTGGTTTTCTTTTTTGTTAGTTAGTATATCTATAGCTCAATGATTCAGCTAATTGCAAAATATTAATATTCATTTAAAATCTACTAACTAGTTGTCCAAACAACTGATGATTAGTTGAATATTCATTCCAATAATAATAAGATGAAACAATTAACAATTAACCCGCTCAGGCAGCGAGATCATGCCGGCGTGACCAGCATGTTTTTTTTCTTATCAGTGCAAAAGACAGTAAGAATAGTGATTTTCATACTAAGAATACTGATTCACACAAATATGTGTTATACACCATTTGAATTTGTTAGGTGTCTACTCTTTTTGTGTACACTCACAATAACAACAAAATGTGTGCTTTTGCAAAATAAGGAAAATAAACAGTGTGCGCATTCTTTTTATTATTGCGCATTCTTTTTCTTTTTTTTGTCTCCCTGCTGTTTTTAGAAACACGTCACTGAAATAAACTAAAACGCCTTGAAAACAAGACAAACAGACATGAAACTTATATCTATAGAAAGCTTGAAGTGACTACTTTTAAATGCAGCAAGTCAAGTTGAAAACAAATATTGATTAAGTAATCAGTATGAAACCAACACTATGGCCTCGTTTACACTGCCAGTTAAATATGCCCCAATTTTTTGCTCATAAGTGACACTGATTGGGTCTGCTCTATGACCGTGTAAACACACATAAAAAATAAATAAATAAATAAAAAATAAAAAAACAACGCATGCATTCAGATATTCAGAGATCTGTTTCAGGCCTTCTTCATATGTGGAAATAAATCAGATATAAATAATTAGATATGTGACAATGCGACTATCATGTAAACAGACAGATTTATTGAGGCATTCCGTTTTGTACGTCATTAAACTTGCGACATTGTAGTACTTCTCCACGATTTAACGACATAGAAGAAAGAGCGTGTGTAGAGATGCCGACGAGGTAAACAACAACAACAACAGAAACATGGAGGAGGAAAGTGGTTAGTGGTTGATGGCAGAAGTAACCTGCCTTCTTGTGGAGATGAGGGGACATGAATCAATTCAAGATAAGATTAATGGGTTAAAAATTCCTCTGAATGGTGGAGGACACCATATATAAACCATAGGCGGAAGTTGCGAAGACGACTTTTCCCTCCTCCTCCACCTCAAAATCATTTTAAAGTTGGGTGAACTTCGCAGAGCTAAAAGCAAGATGATTTCGTCCATCGTAGCTATAGTGTGGCGCAGATGCTAGAACCCACCTTTACGCACGCGCAACTTCGTAAATTGTATGGCAAGTGTAAACACATGATTCAGATATGGGTCACAATTAATGTAACGTACAAGCAAAAAAATCAAATATAGGCAACATATCACAATTGGGCATCAAGACCTGACAGTGTAAACGTGACCAAGTCTAGTTTCTCAGTCTGATCTAATTATTTTTAATGCGACCATGCTCACGAGCCCATGGCTTTTCCATAAGCGTATTTTATTCTGTAAAAAAAACATTTATTATAATGAATATAGGCATACACCACCTCTACCCTCTAACCCAACCCTCACAGGAAACCTCTGGCATAATTCGAATGTCAAAAGACACCATTATATGTATTCTTAAGCATTTTGAATTACAAGGACACAAGGCATGTCCTCATAAACCACACACACACACAATTCCTTCATGCTGTCCCAAAACCAGTCAAATAAGTTTACTTAATCAGTTTTACTAATTAAAGTGGATTGAAAATTTAAAAATTAAGTTTCCCCTCAAAAGAATTAGAATTCTGTTGTTTGAACTCATTTTAAATTAGTTTGAACAAGCAGAAAGTCATTTTTTTAAGTGTACCCATGTCATAATACAAATTTATGTCCTTGTAAACCACTCAATCCAGTACACACACATACACAAACACACGCACATACACACACAGAGGGAAAGAGAGAGTATAACAGGCGTGTTTGAAGTCAGCATGCAGCTGAATCTCAGTAGTCCTGACTCAACAGTATTGTGGCCGTGACTGTGGACCGTCCGCTGTGGTCTTGATATGGTGTCCTCATTAGGCTGCAGTCTCTGTAAGTGTGCTTGTAATTGCTTCCTCCTCGGCTGGCAGATAAAGCTCAGGTTCCTCATTGTGGCGAGGTCTGCCCTCAGAGGAGGCCGGAGTCTCCTGAGCGGGGCTCTCAGTAATCTGGCTTTTAATTGGGCAGCTCGTGCCCTGAGCGCCGAGTAATCTCAACTTGAACTGGTGCTCTCGGGCTCAGGGTGGCAGACTGAAGCCCAGCGCCAGCAGAGCAGAACAGACACACACACAGACACTGGCACACACTCCAGGCATGAGAAGTGCAGAAGTAAACCATGGCTGAGGCGGATGCTGTTATGAACTGAATATGTTTGAATTGAAGTATTATTACTATGGAATGCAAACTATGGAGTTTGTGCGCTTCATTTGAGTTATTACCAGAAACATTGTAAATGTTTATGTACAGGTGAAGACTACGATATCAGACGTACTGAAAAAAAATTATAATTTTAAAATATTTTTCAATTTTTCCATTAAAGTGAAATTTAAACGCTTAACTAATTAATTATGTAAACTATGTTAGGTTATTAAGGAGAGCCATTGTACGACAGTAAATTGTTTGGTCGTCAATCAAAAAAAAATTAAAACTGATTATTAGTTTTTTATTTTACTTAATTTACCACCACATCCCAAAGGTGCTCTATTGGATGAGAATCTGGTGACTGTGGAGGCCATTTGAGTACATTGAACTCATTGTCATGTTCAAAAAAACAGTCTGAGAATATTCGCGCTTTATGACATGGCGCGTTATCGTGCAAAAAGTAGCCATCAGAAGATGGGTACACTGTGGTCATAAAGGGATGGACATGGTCAGCAACAATACTCAGGTAGGCTGTTGTGTTGACACAATGCTCAATTGGTACTAATGGGCCCAAAGTGTGCCAAAAAAATATCCCCCACACCATTACACCACCAGCCTGAACCATTGATACAAGGCAGGATGGGTCCATGCTTTCATGTTGTTGATGACAAATTCTGACCCTATCATCCGAATGTCGCAGCAGAAATCGAGACTCATCAGACCAGGCAACAATCCGGCCACTGAACCGAACTACAACTCCCAGAACTCATCAATTCATGCCACAGCTGACAGTAATGTGGACACTGACACACACACACGCACGCATACACCCACGCACGCACACACACACACGCACGCACGCACGCACGCACGCACGCACGCACGCGCAGCAGTACCTCATCTTCACTGATTACATAGAATATATATATATATATATATATATATATATATATATATATATATATATATATATATATCGCTCACATTCACATACACATTGCTGAGTCTTGTTTACCGTGTAGGATTCCAAAGCATTTTTCCTTGTCGGTCTTGCTGTGTTTTGATCCTCGTCTTGTTTACCATTTTGATTATTTGCTGCCTAGATTTGCCTATTTTTGACTATGTATTTTGGATTACCTTTATGTAGTGGTGAGCAGAGCGAGGCTTCATAAAAAATAAAAAAATAAAAAAAACAAAGCAAGTGTGTCAATGCTTCGAAACCTTTCTAAACCCGTCTTTACAGTTACACCTAGTGATCATTTTTATGTATTGCTCTGGAACAGCTTCTGCAAAGAATTAGTTAAGCAAATTGAGGTGTTAAAACCCCTGTTGTAGAGTTGAGGTTTCAAGTGATATAGTGAAGCGGTGAGAGTTTCAGACTATCATCGAGATAATGGGTTCGAATCCATGGTGATGCAGCTCTCGATGTTAGTTTTTAAATGCTCTGTTCTTGTAACGTGTTTTGTTTTAACATTGGTTTGACATCCGAATGAACACTTTATAAATAAATATTTCTTGCTTTGGTCATGAAAAGTAACATTATTAAAACACATCAAGGGATAATTTCAGAATATTTGTACAAGTCGACAATCGAACTCAGGCTATTTGCAGCACAGTTACTCTGTCCACACACACGGTCCACTAAGCTATGACATTTTCATTCTTTTAAATTCAACACTTCATGTTCAACTTTTAGATTTCACTTCCAAAATATTCAGTATTTTGTTCAAATTCAGCTGTTAAAATTCAACATAACACTAGGGAAAAAAGAAATGTCCAAAACACCTTACTTATTTTACCCGTACTCTTTTTATTACTTATATGTCCAAGACATTGATATTAATATTAAATGGTACTTTTGTGCCATTATTTTTTTTCCTCACCTATTTACTGGTTTAAAATGATTAAATTGGAAGTATTGAATTTATAAGTATCAAAATTTCTTTGGAATATGTTAGTTGAAATATTCACAGCTAAAATAAACAGCTATGTTAAATTTCAGGACCCAAAAATACAAACCCTGGCAATTCAAGTCATTAAAATGCAAGCACTTGTTAATTCAATCTATTTTTTTTTAGTTTGTGCTATTCAACAAGCTTTTTTTAATACTTTAGTGTACTGAGAGGACAATCAGCCAATCAGATTGCAGTTTACACACCTGAAACATACTGTGTTGCTCACGCCAAGTCAACAAAGAAAAACAGACAACACTATTTCCACAAAACAAAACGTACTCACACTCACTGGTGCCGCTAGACGACTGTTTACATTGGCACATCCGACGGGGATCAGAAACGCTGTGCCAGCGCCAAGGGTGAGGGGGTGCAAGGTGTTAAACGCTGCGAGGAAACACTGCATCACTCACTTCACACAATACAAGAGTCTTTTCAACCCACTTTAGCGCTGAACAACTCTTTAAAACTGCAATCGAAGCTGTGTGTGTGTTCTGGGTGTTACATTACCATTCAAAAAAATTCGTAGAAACCATAAAATTTGTTAATGATTTAAAAGAAGGATATTCTGCTTACAAAGACTGCATTTATTGATGAAAAATACTGTAAATACTGATCAATTGTGAAATATACACGTCTATATAACTGTTTTCTCATTGAATGTAGTTCAAATTTAATGTATTCCTTTGATTCAATGCTGAATTACTCCAGTATTCAGTGTCACATTACCCTTCTGATCTTATTATGAAATCATCAAGAAAGAATGTTGATGAACTCTGATAGTGCTGCAAGAACACTTTCTTTGCCATTCCAGATCACTTTATTAATAAGTTATTTGAGTTATTGCAGAGATGTATGGATGCGGTCGTCCAAGCTCATGGGAGGCATACACAATATTAATTTTTTTCCACTGCACCATGACTTTATATTCTATACTGTACATTATTTCTGTTAAGTGATAAGACTTTTGTATATTAAATTCGTAAATTCGTGTCAAAATAAGATTTACAGCAAAAATCATTCCATTTGCTGAAACACAGAGAAAGTTGTGGTCAAATTAAGACTCAAAAGCATAGCACACAAGGGTTAACTTCTGACTGCAACTGTGTGTGTGTGTGTGTGGCTGAAAGGCGCTCAGCTCTGCCATGCGTGTGTTTGTTCAGACCTGTCGGGTACCTGTTCCATTTATAGCCGCTGATCTGGTCAGCGACGCCGGAGCCATCTGGCACTGAGAAAGCTTCAGCCGCTGTGTGTCCAATAGCTTTCATCTGATCCCTCCATCCAAACAATCCTTTGTGCTGCCACAGCATACAAGCTCACCTACCACTGCTCTTCTTGCTAGCATTTATTTTCTCTTTTCCTCCTGAAATCTTTCTTCCTCGCTTTCACGTTTTCATGGCTGTTTGCTTTCTCAGTCCTGCTGTTTTATGTAGAGATGACTTAAAGTAAAAATGAAATCATAACTAACCATACGATTTTGTTAGCTCACAATGCTTCATCAGTGCATGTCAATAAGAAAAACACAATAGTTTGCCCTTGTAATCTAAATTCAAATTCTGAAAATGTACTTCCTGTTCTGAGGTATTGGGCGTGGCTAACAAACTTAACTGCTCCCCTAAAACAAACAGAAATGGTTAGGAGGAGGAGTCTGTTAGGTTATAATAACTCTCCCCAAACCCTTTTCCAGATCTTTCTGAATGAAATGCCTACTTTACTACATCCAATGAGCTCGCAAGAGAAAAACAAGCCACGCCCACTGTTTTCTCACTTAATATTGTGTAACTCAAACCATTTGAGGAAACCATTTAAGTTCAAAAACTAATCCTAATGAGAACTGTGAACTTAATCCATTTGAGTAAACGAAGCAATTTGAGCACAGTAAAACTCAATAAATGAAGAGAACTCAAACCAACTGAGTGATGTAAAACCCAATGAGTTAAGGCAACTCCAACCGTTTGAGGAAACCGATTGCTACAAACCATTTGAGTTAAAAAACTAATCTATATAAGTTCTGTGAACTTACTACATTTAGTAATTTATTTATTTAGGTATTTATTTAACTCATTACCTTCAACACTGAGTTCAAAACTCTTTTCAAATGAGTAGATTTAACTTTCAGTCAATTTTGAGTTAACTACACTCATTTCATTTAATAAAGTTGACTTTTGGGTTTTACAGTGAAGGAACTGTGTCAGCTTCCGGTTCATGCAGACTTTAAATCGGAACTGGAAAATTTCCTTTTTTTTTCATGAACTGGCAAACAAATTGAATTGTAATATTTCTTTGAATTGCAAAGTTTAAATCATCAAATGAGCAGAGCAGATCACAGTTACAATAGCAGACTAAACAGACTACACTGCACCAGCGCAGCAAACGTGATGCAGAGATGACACTAGAAATGTTGTATTAAGTTTAATAAATCACAAATTGATCTGTTACCAAAATCAGCCCGTGTTCTTGAAAAATTCAAAACATTAAGAATAACGAGAAACAAACAAAAAACAACATCAAAAAACATAATAAAATGCAAGTTCAGCCTGTGAGAAAAGGAAACAATGTTGTTCATGTATTCATATCTTAATCGTTTCCCTTCACGGTAAAAAACAAATATAATAAAATAAAATGAAATAAATAATTAAATAAATAAGTCAATAAATAAATAAATCGTTTGTGTGTGTGTGCATGCTTGCTGCAACTGCTTTTGTGTCAACATATTATAAAATAAATAAATTAAATAATATTTTTCATGGAAACCTAAAAAAAAATATACATTCTATTCTATTGCATCCCAAAGGGAAATATTGCATATGATTATCTATTTATTTTTATTTGTCGACATGTGAAAGTCATGGTAATATAGACTTATGATGATGATGATGATTATTATTACTATTATTGTTGTTGTTGTTATTATTATAGACGGTAGGTAGTGCTGTCGCCTCACAGCAAGAAGGTCGCTGGTTTGAGCCTCGGCTGGGTCAGTTGGTGTTTCTGTGTGGAGTTTGCATGTTCTCCCTGCGTTCGTGTTGGTTTGCTCCGGTTTCCCCCACAAGTCCAAAGACATGCGGTACAGATGAATTAGGTAGGCTTAATTGTCCGTAGTGTATGAGTGTGTATGGATGTTTCCCAGAGATGGGTTGCAGCTGGAAGGGCATCAGCTGCGTAAATGCTGGATGATTTGGCGGTTCATTCCGCTGTGGCGACCCCAGATTAATAAAGGGACTAAGCCGAAAAGAAAATTAATGAATTATTATTTTTATTATTATTATTTATTATTTATTTATTTTTTTTAATAGATCATTTCTTTAGATCAGGGCGAATCATGCAGCATCTTTTTTTTGCTGTGCATAGGAAATCGAGTTTGCACAGTCATAGTTTACAAGCTTCTGAACGCTTATTAATGGTCTTGGAAAAGGACACGCCAGCAAAACAGCTCAGCAAGCCCAAACAACCATAGAATTAGCATATGTTTGAGTTTGTCTCAACATAAATCCCACATAATGGATGGAGAGGACTGCAATAGCTGCAATTGCACTAATCCACACAACTGTGTCATTTCTTTTCAAATGTCACGCTGAGCATGTTGCACGAAGCTGTCAGCATTTTAATACCGCTGCTTGTCCTCCAGATGCTGCGTGCTGACCTTAAAGGGATATTTCAAAAAAAATAAATGACTGTCATTCTTTACTCTCCTTCATCTTGCTCCAAAACTGTTAGAATTTTTTTATACACCTTTAGAAAGCACCTCCGAAATGTCAGAGATGTTTATTTTATATTCTATTTTATTGAAAGTCTACATTCATCATACAACCCCAAATCAATAAAAAAAGTTGGGACAGTATGGAAAACGCAAATAAAAAAATAAAGTAGTGATTTCCATATTTACTTTGACATATTTCATTGCAGACAACATGAACATAAAATATTTCATGTTTTGTCTAGTCAGCTTCATTTAATTTGTAAATATACATCCTTTCCTGTCATTTAGACCTGCAACACATTGCAAAAACAGTTGGAACAGGAGCAGTTTAAGGCTAGTAATCGGGTAAACTGGTTAAATAATGATGTGATTTGAAACAGGTGATGTCAACAGGTGATTTGTAATTATGATTTGGTACAATAGCAGCATCCAAGTAAGGTCTAGTCCTTTAGGACTAAGAGGGGCTGAGGATCGCCGGTTTGCCAACAAATACGTGTGAAAAATATTGAAATGTTTAAAAACAATGTTCCTCAAAGAAACATAGGAAGACGTTTGAATATTTCACCTCATACGGTGCATAACATAATTAAAAGATTTAAGGAATCTGGTGGAATTTAGTTTGTAAAGAACAAGGGTGCAAGCCTAAGCTAAACTATCATGATCTCCGATCCCTCAGGCAGCACTGCATCCAGAATCCTCATTCATCTATAAGCGATATCACCACATAGGCTCAGGACTACTTTGGTAAACCTTTATCAAGTGCCACAATATGTAGTTACATCCAGGGCTTAATTTGTGCCAGAACACGCCGGATCCGGCACCTCTGAAATCTGATCCGGTACCTTATTTTACCGATCCCCCTTCTCAACCGCCCTTCTCCCCCGTCCGCTGTTCACTTTCGCTTTCTTCCACGACTCCCTAACCCCCCTCACTGTCGTCCGCTACACCCCCACCCTGCTTACTTTCGTCCGCGACACCCCTCTGTCATCCACCGCACAGCACCAACACCCCCATCCCACCATTGTGCCAAAACATGCCTGATCTGGAACCTCTGAAATCTGATCCGGCATCTCATTTTATCGATCCCCCTCCTCAACCGCCCTTCTCCCGCATCCGCTGTTCACTTTCGCTTTCTTCCGTGACTCCCCAAGCCTCTTTACTGTCATCCACTACACCCCCACCCCACTTACTTTCATCCGTGACACCCCCCTGCCATCCACCGCACCAAAAACACACCTCCCTCTCCCAACTTTAATGCACTCCAACTCTCGATCCTTGGGTAACATGCCGGATCCATTACCCTGGTCTGTTCCGGGACCTCGCAACTTACAAATTAAGCACTGGTTACATCCATAAATTCAAGTTAAAACTGTACTGTGCCCAAATGAAGCCTTATGTTAACAGTGTCCAGAAGACTCAGAGGCATCTTGTATGGAATATCACACAGTAGACACATGAACTGTAGTCAGATGAATCAAAATTTCAGGTTTTTTTGGGAGAAATGGATGCTGTGTGCTCCAGACCAAAGAAGAAAAGGAACATCCAGACGGTTACCAGCAACAAGTCCACAAGCCAGGGTCTGTCATGGTATTGGGTTGTGTCAGTGCCCTTGGAAGAGATAGCTTGCACTTCTGTGATGCCACCATTAATAAGCACATAGAGATTTTGAAGCACAATATGTAGCCTTCTTTCCCAGGGATGCCTATGCATATTTCAACAAGACAATGCAAAACCACAGTCTGCACATACAACAAAGTCCTGGCTGAGGAAGATGAGGATACAAGTACTTGACTGGCCTGCCTGCAGTCCCAGCCTGTCTCCAATAGAGAATGTGTGGTGCTTTTTGAAGACAAAGACCCAGCTGTCCACCTTAAGACTTGTTTGCAGGAAGAATGAAACAAAATTACACTTGACACATTTCATCACTTGGTGTCTTCAGTCCTTAAACATCTATAGAGTGTTGTGAAAAGGTAAATGCTTCCAACTTTTTTTTTTAATTTGTCAAAAGAACCAAAATTAGAATACGTGTTTATTTTGGAGAAGAGATCAAACAAAGAAACAAACAATACATATCACGAGGAACACATTAAATAATGTTTGTTGTATTGTCTGCAATAAAATACAAAGTAAATTAAGAAATCACTTCTTTCTTTCTTTCTTTTTTATTTGCGTTTTTTCATACCATCCCAACTTTTCTGATTAGGGGTTGTACATCCATAACAGGTTTGTCAAAGTAGTCAGTAGTTTTTATTTTATTTTATTGTTTTCCTCATTTTGTAATGTTTTATAAAACACCTTAAACCCCTAGTTTTGTTTGTTTAAAATCTGTACTGTATTATGTTTACATTCGTCACCCATCAATACAAGTTTGCCAAAACAAACAACACCACACAATCTATTTATTTATTATAATATTTATAACATGTGTATGTTTGTAGCCATTTTATTTTATATTAACACTTTCAATGTATTTATTCCCATATCTATATGTGTTTGTTTGCATGTATTTTATATTATATTAACATATTTATGGAAACAAAGGAACTACAAGTTGCTAGCTTTTCATTTTATTTGAAATTAGGATTTTACTTTGTTTTTATTCATTCATTTTCTTTTCGGCTTAATCCCTTTATTAATCTGGGGTCGCCACAAAACCACCAACTAATCCAGCTGCAACCCATCACGGGGAAACATTCATACACACTCATTCACACACATACATACACTACGGACAATTTAGACTACCCAATTCACCTGTACTACATGTCTTTGGACTTTAGGGGAAACTGGAGCATTTCATTCATTCATTCATTCATTCATTTTCTTTTTGGCTTAGTCCCTTTATTAATCTGGGGTTGCCACAGCGAAATGAACCCCCAACTTATCCAGCATATGTTTTACTCAGTGGCTGCCCTTCCAGCTGCAACCCATCACTGGGAAATATTTTATTTTAATTGAATTGAATTGAATTGAATTTACTTATTTGCAGGTTTTGGAACGACAATCCCATCTGTGTATCAGTGATTCCTTTAGTTGAAATGTTAAAGAAGTCACTGTTTATGCATCAGTGCAAGTGCTCAGCTACCTTTTAACAGGGAAATATCCAGCCTCCTGCTATAGTCGGCTCCCTGTCAGCTTAATTTTTATGTGCATAGACCTTTTGTAGTGATACTGTCAGGGTTTGCTTTCATAGTGTCAAGCACATGCCACAGGCCAAGCAATGTAGGAGAAAGCCTGCAGTTATTCTGACAAGCCCAAACTCCCTTTGGGCTCGAGTTGGAGATAACCTTGAAAGCAGACTGTCAAAAGACATCCTGCCGCATGACCTATTAAAAAACATCCGGCTGCATTATTTTCCCAAACAGGAAAAACAACACAACGACACACGTTATGAATGCAGTTCAATGCAGTTCAATGCGTGTGACATGTCGGTAAGCTCAGATAAGGTAGCTGTGTTTACACTGACCCAAATCCAACTAGCAGCCCAATCAATAATTTAATTATTCTGCCAAATCTGGAAAAAAACAACATAATAATTATAAACAAAAATTTTAATAAAATAGAATACAATTTAATTTCATTTAATTAATTAAAAATAAATAAATAAATAAATAAATAAATAAATAAATAAACAAACTTGGAATAATTTATCAAATCTGATTACAATTTTATTTGGAATGTAAAGAGGTTTTTTTTTTGTAAGTACAGACTATTTGTTTATTTTTTATTTTATTTAGCTTTTTACAAAATTCTTTGAAGAAAATCTAAATTATTTGAGTCATTAATTGTGAAGTTTCTCGAACATGATCATTTAAATCAGTGAGTCTTTAACTGTGCACTCATTCTGACCAGATCATTTGAATCAGTGAGTTGTTAATGGTGGACTCAGTCTGACTGTAAGTCATTACCTGAGGACTCGCTCTAACTGGATCACTTGAATCAGAAGGTTGTTAACTGTAAACTCACTCTGACTAGTTCATTTGAATCAGAAAATCGGCATCTGTGGACTCTCTCTAACTCATGGGTGGGCAAATAATTTTTTCAAGGAGCCACATTAGACTCTGGGGTGGTTTTAGAGGACCAGACCAACACAGTTAATTTGTTATCAAAAAGTATTTTAAAGACCAGCATCACAATATGAATGGGGTTGTTTGATTGCTTCACCTTATTATTTATTTTATAACCTTAATATTTTTTTATATTTATTTATTTATTTAATCATATTTTTTATGTTCAGTGAGAGAATTCTAACCTGTGTTGGGCTAAATAAGTGCTGAAGACTGAAGTGTTCAAGACTGAAGTCAGGTCAAACGTGAGGTGGATATGTGATATAATGATCACCACTGCGAGAGGATCTGTATCTGTATTTGTATCTGTAATTGTAAATTGTTAATCTGAGGTATCTAGCTTTATTACTGTGTAATTCCATACAAAGTGTGAAACTGCTTGGTTGGTTCCTGTCACATGATTCGTTGTTTGCTTGCGGCACTCTGAAATGTTTCGATACTAGTGGCACCTGTAAAGGTGAGCGTGACAGTCCGCATCCCTTCACTAACTTTGGACGTGCTCTGACTGGATCATTAGTCATTAACTGTGGATCATTCGAATCAGTGAGTCATTAATTGTGGACTTGCTTAAACCTGATCAGTTAAATCAGAGAGTCGTTAACTTTGGACTTGCTGTGACTGAATCATTTGAATCAGGCAGTCATTAACTGTGGATTCACTTTGACCAGGTCATTTTAATCAGTGAGTTATTAATTGCGAACTCGCTCTGACTAGATCATTTGAATCAGTCAGTCATTAACTGGACTTGCTTTAGCCTAATCATTTGAATCAGTGAGTTGTTAACTGTGAACTCGATCTGACTGGATCACTTGAATCAGTGAGTCATTAACTGTGGACTTGCTTAAACCTGATCATTTGAATCAGAGAGTCGTTAACTTTGAACTCACTCTGACTGGATCATTTGAATCACTGAGTCATTAACTGTATACGGACTCTGAACAGATCCTTTGGATCAGAGAGTCATTAACGGTGGACTTGCTTGAACCCGATCATTTGAATCAGAGAGTCGCTAGCTTTGGACTTGCTCTGACTGGATCATTCAAATCATTGAGTTGTTAACTTTGGACTTTGTGTAACCAGATCATTTGAATCAGTTACTCATTAAATGTGGACTCGCTCTGACCAGATCATTTGAATCAGTGAGTCATAAACTATTCTGTTTTCTTCAAGTCTAATAGAAAACATGAGATATGCACATCTAGTTTTTTCAACCCAGGCTCATTCTGAAAACGTACCTCTACAGACGTTTCTGGAGGTCGTGAAATACGTCCTAGTGGCAGTTTTTGTTTTCACGAATCCACGAGAGTCCGCTGTGTACGCTTTTTGAGATCTCAAATTTCCCTCGCGAGTGCCATTCACACTTGCTGTTCTCGCGTAAACCCACCAGAGGCCGCTGTCGACTGACTTTTTGACAGACTTTTTGACTGACTGAGCGAACGATCGACTGACCCACCCTCCTCCTTCCCTAAACCCAACCAATTTTATCGATCGACCCGCCCACCCACTTCCCTAAACCCAACCAACATGTTTTAAAAGCAATCCAAAAAAAATAAAAGCCCTCGTCTGATTTTTTTCACCACGTTTTCAGATTTTACCACAATTTCACCCTGCTATTTACTTGTTTATTTTATTTTTTTGGATTCTGTTTTTGTCTTACCTGCTTTCTGGAACCGCTTTTCACCGAACTCGAACTCTGTCGTAGTGGTCAACTCCTCTCTGCGTCAAGTCGGCCGATGTACATGGCGTGCTAATGGGACAAACTGGTTGCAGCCAGAATGCCATCCATACAGCGGTAAGCGGTCAGCTGGGAAGCGCGAAAAGGAACGGCGTCACATCGCCCCATAGCGTTTGTTTAAAAAAATTTAAATGCAGCCATACGTACCTCTGACTACGTAATTCGCGGCCTCCAGAAACGTCTGTAGGACTAAGTTTTTAGAATGAGCCTGTGTTTAATTATTAATTGTTTTAATTTCCCCAACCATCCAATGAAATTCAATTAATGATGTTGAATTTCAATATTATGTGAAACTCACGTAAATATATATTATATTCTATTTCAGGGAAATATTATAATATAAATGAACATGTATTTAAATGTTTCAACATCAGGTAAAATACATGAAAATAATCAACTGCGTACCCTTCTATTCTATTCTAAAGATATACGTATAAATATAGCCATCTATTCTCAACAGCTTATAAAAGTCACGAAAATAGAGAATCAGTTTGATTAGGTTCAGTTTTATTCCAGAGAGCAACTAAACGACCATCAATATTTCATTAGGGATGCTGGAAAGTGAGTGTCCAGGACCATGACAGCACCAACTGTGTTCAACAATCTAATTAGTATTTTACCTGTCCATGTTCTCATCTCACACATCACATCAAATGCAAAGCAGTGATTAATAGCAGAGCAAGACCGCGAGGACACCTCCAGCTTCTGAGTTGAATATGAATTACAGACCTCTCCGTTTTAATTCAGTTTGCCTGTTATCTTGCTCAAAAAGAATTTCAAACAAATAATAGTCAAAAATGCTGTCAGCTTAATACAAATATCCCTGCAGTGGAGGAGAACATTGCACGAGGCAGCGAGAAACTGAACGGTTTGTCGCATAATCATATTTAGAACAATGCTGTTGGGAACATTTTTCTCTCTCATCTTCAATGAATCCCAGGAGTGTCTTGCCAATTTCTGAAGAAATTTTTCGAGGTACGTAACTGCTTGCTTTGTGGATTTGTGGACAGGCTTTAGGTTCTTTGAAGACTTCACAACTGAATAATGCAGGTCTGCAGGAGTGCAGTGGATGTGCACGGGGTTTCTGTCTGTGATGTTATAGAAACACTAAACCTCCGATAGACTCATCAAAGAGTAACTGCAACTACAGGCGAGCAACTGGACCACAGGATTAATATTATTTGACGCAATATTTGCAACTGGAGGGGGATTAAACAAGAATTTCCACAGTCGTTTTCATCTTGCACATATGTAATTCCGCACACATGCTGAGAAACGGGAGCAAAACATGATTGCTTTGTTCCAACACCTAGTGAGCTGCTTGCGGATGCAGTGTTTTAAGACATCACAGACTCGTCTCCTGACATGAAGGAAGGCAACTTAATCATGCTGCATCCTCACACACCTTGTTTTGGTCAAATGCTATACTACCACATACAGTTGAAGTCAAAGTTATTGGCCTTCCACTTTTTTTTGTTTTTCTTTTTAAAATACTGCCTAAATAATGTTTCTTCTGGATAAAGTCTTATTTCAACTAGAATAAAAGGAGTTTTTTTGTAAACTATTTTAAAGTCAATATTATTAGCCCTCTTAAGCAATATTTTTTGTCCACAGAACAAAACATTGTTATACAATGACTTGCCTAATTACCCTAACTTACCTAATTAGGCTGATTAGTTAAGCCTTTGATTTGCACTTTAAGCTAAATACTAATATCTTGACAAATATCTAGTAAAATATTATTACTGTCATCAAGATAAATTAAATTAGTTTTAGAAATTAGTGTGTTCGTTCATCGTTCATTCTTCTGTCTGTTAAACAGATCCCGTTTGGGTAAAAAAAAAAAACATACAGAGAGGCTAATAAATCAGGAGAATTAATAATTCTAACTTCAAATATATACCCTTCATAAGGCATTTTTTATTATGTACAAAAAGATGAAGAAAGCAAAACTTTAGTTATAAGTGTACTCTGTGTGCTAAGATTCTTGATAAAATTGACTATTTTGTTCCAAATAAGTGACATTAATGGCTCTATTTGTGTATGGTTAAATAAGCACATGGTCTAAAGCACATGTCTAAATTTTAAGAACAGGAAAAACGATCGGTGTACCGGGTGCATGGTCTAAAAGGGTTATTCTTATCCTCTTAATGAGTTAAGGGTGTGTTTTAGGCACAACATGCATTAAACTAATCAGAGTCTTATCTGCCATTCCTGTCAAGAGCAAAATGCGGCCATGGCGCATTCACTATTTATTGGCTCATTTCGATGGTTAATAAATCAGTTAAAGCATTTATGAAACAAGCCGGATTCCACCAAGAATTCTGAGGTGAAGAGGGCATACAGGAAGTAGCAGTTTTTATATTTATGTAATATTTAAAATTTAAATCTTTTTTTTTTTTTCATATTTAAAGATGTTTGTGTGTCCCTGTGTGTGTAATAAGCAACATGTTTGCATGTTGTGGAACTGCCTACAGGTGCATACTACTAAGGGGCTCTTTTAATAACACAATAAAAAAAAAAAACTGCCTATTGATTTAAACCAGCTGGTTGGTCAATGGTACAGTCTATTTCAGTTTCCTCAAAAACGCAACAATGTGCCTTAACACACCTCCTTTACGTGCCAGCACACCCACGGGTGCACAGATGTATGCAAATGCATTTGCTATTTAAACAATGTGTCGGAGTATGTGAAACTTACACATGCACCATATCATAATGGAATATAATAAATCAACTGTAAAAATCTAGCAAGAATAGCTGCCAGTTGTTTTCTGTCAATTTTACAGGATATTTTTACAATGTACAGTGCAAATAAACAAAATAATAGTATATACACAGTTATATGCAGTAGTTATTGGGTTTATGCAACCCATACTGCAAAAAGAAAATTTTATTTAATATAAATAATGGACTTTTTGAATGAAGTAATCAATGAAAAGTATATAAATGTCCTCACAAAAATATTAAGCAGCACAATTCTTTTAAAAATGGATGATAATAATGATAATGATGATAATAATATTAATAATAATAAGGGTGACAGTGGCTCAGTGGTTAGCACTGTCGCCTCACAGCAAGAAGGTCGCTGGTCGAGTCCCAGCTGAGTCATTTCTGTGTGGTTTGCATGTTCTCCCCGTGTTTGCGTGGTTTTCATCCGGGTGCTCAGATTTCCCCCAAAGACATTCGCTATAGGTGCATTGAATAAACTAAATTGGCCGTAGTGTATGAGTGTGAATGAATGTATATGGATATTTCCCAGTGCTGGGTTGCAGCTGAAAGGGCATCCACTGTGTAAAACATATGATGGATAAGTTGGCGGTTCATTCCGCTGTGGCAATCCTTGATGAATAAAGGGACAAAGACTAAGGAAAAGAAATGAATGAATAAACGAATAATAATAATAATAATAATAATAATAATAATAATAATAATAATAATAATAATAGTAATAATAATTATTATTATTATTATTATTATTATTATTATTATTATTATTATTATTATTATTATTATTATTATTTGAGCACCAGACCAGGTTATAGTGGGTCCTAAAATAATACTACATAATACTAAATAATAATACAATAATACAAAAAATACATTATATAAAAAAATACAATACAAAATATTAAAAAATGGTACAGAATATTTTTATAGCGCACCACTGCAAAATAAATTAAGAAAAAATTAAATTTTATGAAAATCCAGTAAGTAAACAAGTTAGTTGCCGAAAAACTCAAAATATACTTTCCAAATGTATGTAGAATACAGTGCTCATGATGCATCATTTGTTATCAGGATGTACTGTATGTGCATCTCTGATTTTTTCCAAGTACACACACAGTGATATAGGTACTGGGTTTTGTTACGCAACCCTATATAGAGCCGCAGATGACAGCACAGAGAGTTAAATGTCCTCATGAGCTGAATTGGCTCGAGCCCATGTTGACAGGATGAGTTACATCCCAAATAAAGAGTAACTCATGTGTGCTTCCCTACAGTTCACTAGCGCAGGAAGAAAAGCCATGAGACAGCATTTCTCTCAGTTTATATAGCTCTCCCTCGCTCTCCTCTGAGACTCCCAGAATCCTCTCTGCCAATCCGCTGCCTCAATATTTGCCCATTAAAAGGCAGAGCCTGAGTTTGTGGTGAATAATTTAAGGCTCCGCTCTCTGGTCGAAGCACAGAAGCTTGCTGATCATAGAGTCTTAAAGGAGTTTTGACAGCAGTCGGTGGGAGTCAAAGGACATTGGAGAAAGACACTTCTTTAAATAAACTTTTTAATAAGGGGCATTCTGACAAATGACCACCCAGAACATGCAGTAAATCTGTCAAGGATGTGATTTTTTTTTTTTTTTTGGATGTGAAGGGTGAGATGTTAGATGTGGACATTTGTGTGCTGTATTTAAGCTCACAGGTGGACATTTTCATTATGGATGCAGTGTGAATGCCCGTCATCAGGAATGACTGTGCACAGCATCTTTATATTTTAGCGTTTTATGGCCTTTTTCTTTATATTTTATATGAGGAAATGATTTATAGGAGAGGAAAACTGTGAAGAAAGCTCTACCTTTTAATGTCTGAATCACATTTTACCTCAAAAATGAAAGCAAATAAGAAAATAGTTGCTTGTTTTAGGGCCATTTTCATTCTCGTCACTGTACTATTGAAATGTATCACTGTAAGGAAGAGTGCATTCAATTGACCAAAAGTAACACCATAGACTTTAATTCTGTAGAAAGGAAATTGTATTTTATTTTAAATTATTACTATTATTAATTTATTAATTAATTTTATTAAACAATGCACTTTTTAAATAAAACATTCCAGAAAAAGTGCATAAACGTCTTAAAAAAACAGGCAGCACAACTGTTTTTAAAATTAATGATAATAATAATAATAATAATAATAATAATAATAATAATAATAATAATAAAATAAAGATAAATTATTATATATATATATATATATATATATATTATTATCATCATCAATTTTAAAAACATTTTTGTGGACGTTTATACTTTTTTAGATTGTTTAATGAAATAAATAATATAAATAAATAGATAAATAATATATATAACTAAATAATTTATTGAATAATAATCGAAGACATGCGGTACAGGTAAACTGAATAAGCTACATTGTCCGTGGATCATGTGAGTGTGTGCAAGAGTGTGTGGGTGTTTCCCAGCGTTGGGTTGCGGCGAGAAGGGCAATGGTAGTTTGTGAGTAAAACATGTGCTGGATATGTTGATGGTTCATTCCACTGTGGCAATACCTGATTAATAAAGGGACTAAGCTGAAAAGAAAATTAATTAATTTCTATACAGTGGGGGAAATAAAAATTGAACATGTCACTGTTTTTCTAAGAATCCATTTTCACCAGATGTTGACAGCAACCAAATAAACACATGAAGAAAGGGAGGTGTAAAAAAGGCAACGAAATCCTAGACAGCAGCTGAAATCTTTCAGTAGTTCTTCGGCAACCCTCTGCCCTTCATCATTGTAAATAAATATTAGCTAATTCAGTCCAAAATCTACATTATCAGGAGAATGAAGATGAAACCAGGGTGGACATTTCAGCAAAACAAGGATCCAAAACACAGTAAACTAAAGATCAGATTTGATAGATTTGATAATGCATGTGACTTCATTCTCCATATGAAAGACATTTTTAAGCTGCCATCATCAAAAAAGCCTTTTATACAAGTATTACACTTCAGTAGTTCAGTAATGCAGGGTTTATTAGCAGGATGGTCAGGCAAGCAACAGTCAAAACAGGAGCAAACAGATGTTTACGGGCAATCCAGAGTCGTAGTCAACTAAACAGGCAGATGGTCAAAAGGTAGGCAGCATACAACGTAAACAAACAAAAACATAACAAGGTTCAAACAAAAGGCAAGGAAACTGCGTCGTAATGTTCACTAACAGTTAGACAAGACTCAGCAACATGTGTGTGTTTGAGAGGTGTATATATAGTCTGTGTAATTAATCCTGAACAGCTTCAGCTGTGTCTGTTCGTAATCATGGGGATCTATGCCAGGTGTGTGAGTGGTGCATGACTGGATATGTAGTTCTTTTGCTGGCAGATTTGTAGTTCTCCAGCGATATGCATGGGCTAGATCGCTGGTGACTGTGACACTCCTTGTGTCATTCCATTGTTACACACATAACTAACTTTGACATTTGTTTTTTTATTTTTTATTTTTATGTTCGTATTGTTTGGGTTTTTATCAAAATCTGGTTCAATTCCATGACAACAGCTTTTATATTATTCCCAGGAAAAAAACATGACGTGTTCAATACTTACGTATTGCTCCAACTGTAAGTATATGTTTATAATTTCTATTGTTTTATAATGTCTTAAATCTATTTAACATGGTGAAAAATAAAAAAACTAAGATTTAATGGTGTAAATCTAAAATTAGAAACCAAAATATTCAAAATGACTAAAAACAATACTAACAAACAAGAAAACACTGAGATAAACATACTCATTCTATTATTTATAACTGAAATATAACATACTACTACTACTACCAACAACTCAGTTGCAAAGCATTCATTAATTACTGTAGGAGAAACACCTTTCACCTAATGAGAAGCACCACTGTGAGTAACACAAATTATCACTCCCTTACGATAATGAGAATTACGATTGGAGAGTGCTTAATGGTCATAAAAAATGATATCTCACTTCAAAAAAATGAATGGTCCTAAAATAGCGCACTTCTCTTTATGCAAACTATAATTTCCTTTTTGCATAATGTGACCTGGACAAGTTCTCATCAGTCTCCGTAGAGTGTAATCTGCCTGGCACACAATTACAGAGCAGAAAGTCATTTATTTTGCCAAAGAAACACACATAACACATAAATAGTCTACTCACACACAGACACATGCAAACACACACATGCACATGCACACGCACACGCACACACACACACACACACACACACACACACACACACACACACACACACACACACACACACACACACACAACACAACTTTTTGCTAAAAATAACACAGAACACAATGAAAATGTTTCAAGGGAATCCTAAAACGGACTTGGCTATTTAGGTTACAGATTCTTGTAATCAGGATGTTCAAATAAATAAAAACTCATCTTTGAAAGATCCCCTACAACTTCACTGAGCAACAGTGAAGGCACATTAAACATCCCAGCCAGGTCCATCGGGTTTTTGGGTCCCCTTAAAACATTTCCGTTTTGGTGTAGCTATAGTAAGCAAAGTAATACACTCCAGACTGTTCATTGACAAAAAATATTAAGGTAATTTATTTGGGCTGAATTTAAACAAGCAAATTAAGTTGAACATTACTAAATTTAATTTGTTTAAATTCAGCCCATATCCAGCAGGCACACAATGTCATAAGATGTTACTACAAAGACTATAAAATGCACACAAGATGTGTCACATGTATAGTTTTGAATGGGGAAATGTGTAACAGTCAACATGGTGAATGAAGCCCCGCCTTCCAGTACAGGAGCCAATCAGCAATCACTATAGATTGACGAATCTACAGGAGGAGGGGCTCAGACCAGGCATGAGTTTTTGAAGATTTTGTGTGATTTGAATGTTTAGAACTGAAACTAAAGAGACAGTTGTTGTTTAATTGTATTGGTGATTCCTAATATGACATTTATTTGTAAGCTTGGCAAGCAATTTTGGAGAGTTTGATGTTTCGACATTCAGACAGAATGCCCGAGCATCCTGCCGGAGAGGTGTTTCAAAGATGGTCGCTGATTGAAATGACTTGCCCTAAAGAGACTTTGGTTATTATTAGGTTAGATTTAGGCTGTGACGTCAGGTGACCAAAATTCAATGTCTAGCCAGCATCTAAGGACAACATTATTTTGACGTCAAATAACGACATCAAATAACATTGATATTTGGTTGATTTTAGGTTGTGTTGGAAAGTGACCCAAAAAAATCCAACATCGAGCCAACATCTTGAAATAAACCTCATATTTAATGTTGAGGAAAGTAACTTTAAAAAGCAATGCATTACAGTATTGAGTTAGTCTCCAAAAAAGTAACTAGTTGTGTTGCCTGTTTACTTTTTATAGTAAGTAATGCGTTGTGTTACTTTTTCTGACCTGGTTGAGGCTTGATCTCTTTCAGAACTTGCAGGTTTTTTTTTTTTTCTTTCTTTTTTTTTTTAATAGAGGAGCTCTGCAATTAACAACACACTGTATAACCTTCATTTACCTTTAAAAAAACACATTAAAAATTAATGTAGGATATTGTTACCTTTGCAGAACTTCCTACCCCAGATCTATAAATGCCGTATACTGTATACTGATTAATGAAAGTTTAAAGCAATGTATTTGATACTTTTGTTCTTTTTGTCTTATTGATTATATGATTTCCAACATTGTAAATAATTGGAAATCGAGCGACCGCAATAATCAAACCCTTGGGAACATCTGTGATTTGAACCAAAGTTCACAGTGACTGTGTTCTCTGGGCTTCTCTTAAGTGGTGGACTTCAACATTCCGATTGCTTGCCGTCGAACCGCACCATAGCTCATTACCATAAACCATGGTTTCAACTATCCTCGACGCCCACATCAGCGAAGAAGTGCCACGTTGCTCCTCGCTGCTTATCGCCATGGCTCCCATTGAAAATGAATGACTTCCATCTACTTTGACGCTCTCGAACGTACAGTTAAACACGTCGGCCTAATGTTGGGTTTTGACATCAACCCAATTTTCATTTCCAAACATAATCCAACGTGCCCACGATGTTAGGATACAACGTGTTGACGTCCTGTGCATGCTGGGTATAAAATGTTTGTAACCACTTACCCTAAAAAATTGTAAATCCTATGAATCTTTTTTCAGTGTTGGGTTATTAGAAAATAATGCAGAACTGAGGTGATGTGCCTATATGATAAGAAGCAGAGTATTTACAGTACACTATTGATATGAAGTGCATGTGTCTGGCCTTAGAATTCTGAAGGACGTTTTCTCACACATTTCCTCACACTGGCGGATCCCTAATTGGTGGAGGAAGGTTTGGACTCGGGGCTCAGCGGCTCACACTACTGTCTACCTGCCTAATGAGTCTCCGTCGCTCTCCAAGAATAACCAGCTCTCCATCTTAGAGGCGTAAGACTGTTTTCCCCATGAGCAAACTCATAAACATAACGATTAAATGACCACGGTCAGAATCACCATCTGCGCTGATTAACCAGAAATCTGGCGGAGCAGGGGAGTGTCTGTTCCGCTACGTGCTCACGATATTGGCGTGCTAGAAAATCTGAAATAATCGTCGGGTTAACGCAACAGATGCAGGAGCTGAACAGGAGGCAGACAGTGACTTATGACAGTCTTGCTGCACCGGGCGCCGCACGTCTCACGGCGGATCGAGCGTATCAAAATGTGAATAACAACAAAGCTGACTTTTTATAGTTTGTTGTGGTCGCCCACTCGTTCGGATCCGGGGAGTGTGTTAGTTATTCCCTGTAGCATTTTTAAGAAGGAATGGGATTCTTCTGAACATGAGAAAGTCTTGTTTGTTGTTGGGGGAGATTGCGGCTTTGAACAGCTCTCATTCTCTCTCTCTCTCTCTCTCTCTCTCCCTCTCTCTCTCTCTCTCTCTCTCTCTCTCTCTCTCTCTCTCTCTCTCTCTCTCTCATTCTCTGTTTTTCTACATGTGTGAGTCATCGGGGTTGGAGAAAAGATGATCCCCTGACACTGTCGCATGGATCCTTCTCAGTCTCAGATATTTATTTTGGCAAATGGAACAAGCACGGGCTCAAATATAGTTACAGCATCAAATCAAGCTGATTTTTAAAGCTAAAGATAAAAATCAAGGGTGCGTCTGATTTACTGCCTTTTAATGCAAAGTCCAGCGGTATGTTTTATAATATTTCTATAAATGAGGTATATATATTTTTATTGTCATATTTTTCTATTTTAGTCAACAACAACAACAACAAAAATAATAATAATTGGAATTTCATAGCGACAACAGCAACAACAATAATAACAAGAATGACCATAATAATAATAATAATAATAATAATAATAATAATAATAATACAAATAATAATAATAATAATGACAATAATAATAATAATAATAATAATAATAATAATAATAATAATAATACAAATAATAATAATAAAATAATAATAATAATAATAATAATAAAAAAATTAAATAAAAATTAAATAATAATAATAATAATTATTATTATTATTGTTATTATTATTTAAAAAACATTCATTGAATTTACTAAATCCTTTTAAGGTGCGTGGATGCAAATAATTTATATGGGCTGTATTTAAACAAACAAATTAAGTTGAACATTAATACATTTAATTTGTTTGTTTAAATTCAGCCCATACAAACTGTTTGCAATCACTTACCTTAATTTTTTTTTTTAATTGTCATGTTGGTTCTAACATGAATTGTTAATTATTAATAAATTATTCTTAATGAATAAATAACTAAAATGCATATTAAATTATACTAATTACACCACGGTACAAAACCATAAATTCTGCAAACAACATGGTAGCATTCATTAATGTTATTTAATGTATTCATTAACATGAACAAACAGTGAACAATGCATTTATTACAGCATGCGATATGATTTGTAAACTTTTAAGGAAAATAAAGTTTAGTTAAAGTTCACTGTTAGTCCATGTTAACTCATATAATGTTCAAAAGCATGAATTTGTAGTTTAATAGTGCATCCATAAAAGCTGAACTATTATTAATACAAGTATTGTTCATGTTAGTAATTACTTGGGCCAGACAAAATCTGCCAACATAGGCTCATTCTGAAAACGTTTCTAAATACATTTCTGGAGACCGCGAATTATGTAGCCAGAAGTACGTATGGCTGCATTTCGTTTTTAAATCAAACGCTACAGGCGGTATGACGCTGTTCCTTTTCGTGCTTACCAGCTGACTGCTTACCTCAGTTTGGACGACTTTCCTGTTATTACGTTTGTCCTCACAGGTGTACTTGAGATGCAAAGAGGAGTTGACCACGATGACATGGTTTGAGTCTAGGGAAGAACGGTTCCAGAAAGCGGCTAAGACAAAAACAGCAGCCAAAATATAAAATAAACAAGGTAAACGTGGTAAAAATCAAGCTTTTCTTTTTCTGGATTGCTTTTTACAACTATTAGTTGGGATTAGGAAAGCGGGGAGTGCTGGTCAATCTGTGCTTTTGAAAACACTATTGGTTGGGTTTAGGGAAAAAGGAGGGTGGGGTGGGTCAGTTGGTCAGTCAGTCATTTAGTCAGTCAACAGCAGCCTCTGGTGGATTTACGCGAGTACAGCAGGCACTCGCGAGACAAATTTGAGATCTGAAAAAGCATACACAGTGGCCTCTGGTGGATTTGTGAAAACAAAAACTGCAAAGAAAGTAGCTCCTGGGACGTATTTGGCTCTTTCTAGAACTCTGTATATTGGTACGATTTCAGAATGAGATGGGTTGGAATCTGTGGACATTTTTTTGCCATTTCTGCATAGAAATCTGTAAGAAATCTGTGGATATTTGTGAAATGATTTTGGAAGCATCACAACTAAAAACTTAATATATGAAATAAAAAACATTACCATTTCAACTTTTATTTACGTTTACAATGCAAATCCAGTTAGATCCACTTATTTGGTAAACATAGCAAGTCTCTTATACAATATATCAACTAAAAGACAGAAAATATTACTTAAACCGTGTTGTAAATAAATCAAATGAATTTTCATATTAGTCAACAATGATACAAAAAAAATATAAAAAAAACAAATAAATGTATATTTACACACATTTACACAAGTAAATAAATAGACTTAATAATGGGCTAAAAATCTGCGGAAATCTGTGCTTGTAGATTCCATGTGGACCTACCCTGTAAAAAATTATATAATCAATTAGTCATGACAACATATGTTTTTAGTTCATTATAACTTATAAAACTAAGTTCATCATGTTCTAACAAAATTTTATAAGTTAAGCTGTTGAAGTAAGTTTAACATAATATAAGTTCAATAAACTCATAAGGTTAATTTGATTCAGCTTAACATTTAAGGCAACCAAGATTATTTATTTTTTTACAGTGTAAGCCATTACTAGTTAGAGAATGTGTTAACTAATGCTAAAAAAAGAGATTCCAACTTAATCACAATGAGGTGGTGATGTTTGAATAGTTAAAGAATAATTGTGGGGGAAGGAATGTGCTTACTTAAAATCTATACAATGATAAAATATGTGTATAAACAAAATCCTCCACAGATCTGATTAAATTTTAAAGGATTCAGAAAATATTAACTATACACAAAACGATGTCATTTTAATTAAAGGAAAAAGCAATCCTACCCACTGTTGTAGCTCAGTGAAGCAGCCTGTGGGGATTCTAGTCCTTTTAACCATCAATAATTAACCTGAGGAACTACTTAACCACAGAAAACCCACTGCAAACAAGTTGATGACCCAGACTAGTCCTCTTCGAAAAATCTATTGTGAATAATGCATGGCCATTACGCAATGATATCAGTTGCATTTCTTCTAGTCGGAGTCAGACACAATTAGATTAAACCTGAAAGTGGCTGTGCTTGTAGCTTTACTCTACTGGGGAATGTCAGACTGATGGCCTCCAAGATCAAACCTATGTAGGCTGCTGAGACGTATGAAATATGCAACGTTTTAATGTCATGAAACATTCGAGTGGTGATAAGCTTATGAATGCCTGACCCAAAAACATCTGTAAGGCATGCATCTTCAATTCTTCAACTGCTTTTAATGTATAGGCATTGCATTATTTAATTGATATACTATATCCACTTCATAGGAGTCTCAGGGGAATGTTATAAACATTGCTTGGATTGAAGTAACTGGGCCTTTTTCAAAGGCTTTCACAATAGGGTTATATATACAGTTGAAGTCAGAATTATGAGCCCCCCTTTGATTTTTTTTTCTTTTTTGAATATTTCCCAAGTGATGTTTAACAGAGCAAAGAAATTTTCACAGTATGTCTGATAATATTCTTTCTTCTGGAGAAATCTTATTTGTTTTATTTCGGCTAGAATAAAAGCAGTTTTTAATTTTTTTAAATCCATTTTAAGGTCAAAAATATTAGCCCCATTAAGCATTTTTTTTGATAGTCTACAAAACAAACCATCATTATACAATTACTTGCTTAATTACTCTAACTTGACTAGTTAACCGAATTAACCTAGTTAAGCCTTTAAATGTCACTTTAAGCTGTATAGAAGTGTCTTGAAAATATCTAGTCAAATATTATTTATTGTCATCATGGCAAAAATAAAATAAATCAGTTATTATAAATGAGTTATTAAAACTATTATGTTTAGAAATGTGTTGAGAAAACCTTCTCTCCGTTAAACAGAAATTGGGGAAAAAAATAAACAGGGGGGCTAATAATTCTGACTTCAAATGTTTATAAGGTTTAAAAATAATTAAAGAAAGTAAGAATGAAGGAAAGAAAAACACTTTGTTTAAAACAAAATGTTTAAAACAAAATAAATATACACAGTATTTATCCAAATATTAATCGTAATTAATCGAATCCAAACTAAAAGATTATCACATGGTATGATGATTTTCTAGGCACTGTATATGGGTGTACTGTGTATATATTTATTTCGCATAAAATTATTGATATTTAGAAACAAAATATATAACTTGTAACTAAGTTGATCATTTGGTATCAGAAGTGGCTTATGAAAGACAAAGGCCTCTAGATTACGCTTATTTTACCTAAATAAAATATGATCATGCCCTGATTTATAATTATTTAATTAGGACAGTAAGGTCTGTTTTTGCTTAGACAAAAGTCTTGTCACTTAACAGAAATAATGTACAGTATAGAATATAAAGTGATGGTGCAGTGGAAAAAGAATTAATATTGTGTATGACTCCCATGAGCTTGGAGGACTGCATCCATACATCTCTGCAATGACTCAAATCACTTATTAATGAAGTCATCTGGAATGGCAAAACAAGCGTTCTTGCAGGACTATTAGAGTTCATCAAGTCTCTCTGGATTCATCCTGGATTCAATCCTGGAGCACCTTGACCTTCTTTGCTTTCTCGAAATTTGATGTGGAGGCTGAAGTATATATGAGGAGCGCTATCCTACGGAAGATTTTGCCCTCTCCCGTGGTTTGTAATCGAATGGCCCCACAAATGTCTTGATACCTCAGGCTGTTGATGTTGCCATCCACTCTGCAGATCTCTTGCACACCCCCATACTGAATGTAACCCCAAACCATGATTTTCCCTCACCAAACTTGACTGATTGCTCTGAGAATCTTGGGTACACATGGGTTCCAATCTTCTGCAGCATTTGTGATGGCTGGTCAAGTTATTATTTGTTGCTCTTACAACTGGGATCGATGACAAGACTTTTGTCAGGTAGTGTGTATATATAAATAAAATGAATTATCTTTGTAACAAAACAGCTTGTATAGTTTTGTTTTATGTGTGTGTGTGTATCACACACATACAATTTCAAAATAAACGTTTATTTTGTATGTGATTAATCTTTACCCAGCACTAATATATGATGTGTTCGTGAATTTACAAGAATTAAGTTGGCCCACACGGAATCTGCACATGCAGAAATCTGCAGATTTCCACAGAATTTAGCCCATTGAGTCTATATATTTACTTGTGTGAATTAAAATTTCTTCAGTTTTTAAAATAATTTCAGTAATATTATTGACTGAAATGAAAATGTTAATTTGATTTATTTACAATACAGTTTGTCAAGTAATATTATTTGCCTTTTAGTAGATATATCTTATGAGAGACTTTATATGAGAGATATTATAGGAGAGACTTTGTTTACCAAAAAGTGGATCTAATTAGATTTGCGTTGTAAACATTAAACAAAAGTTAAAAATCTCAAGTTTGTTATGATATTCCCAAAATCATTTCGCATAAATCCACAGATTTGTTACAAAATTCTATGCAGAAAAAGCAAAAAAATGTCCGAAGATACTGTCTGGCCCTGGCAATAAGTAATTTGAACAAATGAATTGATCAGTTTACTGAATTACCAAATAATAAGCAAAGTTTAATCTTATGGCATGAAATTACTAGTGAAAAGGTAAGTTAACAGCAGGCCTGAAAGCAGCCTAGGTATGAAAACAACATTAGCAAGTTAGCTAGATTAATATCTTAAAGGCACAATTCACACAAAAATGAAACAAATTCTCACTATTAACTCAAACTGAAGTAATTCTAAAATTTTATGAATTTATATTCTGATTTTTAGATGAATGTTGAAAACAAAATGTACATTTCTAGTAGGGAAAAAGCACTATGGAAATCAATGGCTACTGGTGTCCAACAGTATTCAATAATCTTCTTTTATGTTCAACCGAAGAACTTAAAACAGTTTGGAACAAGTTGAGGGAGAGTAAACGAAAACATAATTCTCTTTTTTGGGTGAACTATTCCTTTAATATTAAACAAATTTTGACTAAAGAGCTTTTTCTTTTTGTCTTAAATTATTTTATGCAATTTAAAATTGACTGTCCTTTTCTTATTTTTGTCAAATGTGTTGACAGCATATTGGCAAATCAAAGTAGATAAACACTTATGAATTATGAAAAGATTTTTTAAATCCCAGATTGGGTTGTAAACATGCTGTAATCAAAGGCTTTTTGTGTTTTAAACACTGGAGAGTTTCATCTGACACAAAGTCATTCTTGGAGAAAGTCATAAGAATGCCATCCCATGCTCAGACTGATCATGTTTTCTGAGAGAAGACGCACCTATGATTCAGAAAGAGGCTATGACTTTTAAAGGTGTATAATTAGTTTTTCAGTGAGAAAGCATTTCTTTCTTCAGTGTCATCTTTCTTGTGTCATCTTTCCTTTGCCAGTTAATAGTGTATTTAAATGTAATAATAATGCAATGCAAATGTTAAAATGTTACGCAATATAGATAGGATAAGTAAGTATCTTCAAGTTGCCAACTTGCCAATAAGTTACTGTACATTAAAGACAAATTGAAATCTCTAACAGTGCAAAGTCTACTTATTTTCTTAGCGCACAATACACTAATTAAAGTCTGCATGAACAAAGTCTGCATGAATTTTTCAGTATGTTGATGTAGGGGATGGGGCTTTTCTATTGCCTTATTCGCTCTTAGCAATCTAACAGTAAGACTGTGTGTCCACCAAAGTGTTTTTTCTCAAGCTGAGCATTTATTTTCTGTTGTTGTCAATGGTAGTGCCATGTTTATTTAGCGCATACAACATAGCAAGGCAATGAGTGGCTGTTTTACATTTTTAAGATATTACAAGTGAAAAGATGCAGCGCACATGTAATGAGTCCAATTAGTGGTGGTCGATCTTGAAAGAATCGTTCTTTTTAACCTGTATATTCTAAGTGAACTTGTCGAACTAGTTCACTAAATTGAATTGAATCTTTTTAAACAGTCTGCATCTCCAGTAAGCACTTATCCACAAATTACTTACTTTTTAACATACCTGATAACCCCTCCCACTAAATAAACAAATGTCCTGAGTTTTTCAGTTACTAGAACAGTATACTGAGATCAGATTTGAGAACCGGTGAACTGAACTGATAATACTGCACATGCGTGATTCAGCAGGCAGTGAACAAAACACAAACATTACAGCCTACAGTGACTGAAACTTGGACAACTGATTAAGCTGCAGCGTGGGTAAAACGAGGGCTTAAATGAGAGGATCTGGTGAAATGTAAATTTATTTTATAACAGAAAACCGCAATGCAATTTAAATAGTAAGTGAATTATGCTTCATTTGGGTTGCAAAACTTAATTTTGAGAAACTTTTCAGATCATGGTGATGTTTTATTTGACTTAAATTGTGATTGCTGACTATGTTTTTTGATATGTTGAGTCCTAACATGGGAGAATAGTCATTACGGATGACATTATTAAATTGTATTGTAAAAGAAAAAGTGATCCATTTTTTTTTAAACCGATTCATTGAAACAAACTGTCTGAAACATCCAGTTCATGGAAAAGATCCAAACTTTCCATCACTGGAGTCAAAATAAGGCAAGCATTTGAACCCAAGTGCAGTTCAAACACAATAACACAAGTACAGGTACACAAGTATAACAATAACACAAGTACAAAAACACAATAACATAGCTAAAACAAACAAACAAACAAACAAACAAAAAAAACCTTTAAGCATGGCAAAACAAATAATAAACACATATGAGGGTATGACATGAGGCATGAGGGTATGTAATGAACACTAGGGATCACATGGCATGACACAACCAATGAGAAACAAGATGCATACAAAGACAACTAATGAAGAACAAGACACATGACTAAATCAACCAATGAAAACATGATGCAAGAACCGAGGGGCACATGGCAGCAAACAAAGCAGGAAACAATGACAAGACTACTACAAAATAAATGACAAGACAACATGACACAAAACACACCTTACATCCCATCGGTGTCACTTTTGAGCCAGCAATCCAATCACAGTAGAGGTTGGACGGGACAATACTGTCAACAAATAATCTGCTCAAGAGTTTCAACTTGTAACAGTACAGCGGGGATATTCTGTATAATAGTAACCCACTGAAAAAAAAAAAACACAACTCCCAGCTGAGCATTTTTCGAACAGCACTTGTTTTTGCAGTTATTGCACACTGAATCCAAAATTCCATAATTTTCGTACATTAAAAAATAAATTTGATTGGTCAAGTATATTGACACACTGCCTTCAAAACTTTCACTTGTCATTAAAAAATTAGATCCAGGTTCAAAATTTTCCATTTTTTGCATCCAAAAAAGCACTTTGAGAGGTGTTTTGACAGTTCAGACCCACCGTACAAGCAAAAAGCTAAATACAAAATGCTGTCACTTGAGCCACAGATAATGTGGTGGACAGTTGAGAACCCCAATGCTGGATTCAGTGACTGGCACACCATACATCTGACGTACTGCCCATAGACATTATAATAGAAAGTTACAGATACCACATGGTCTGCTTTGGTCAGTTGCTCAGACACATCAACAAGACCGCCATCTATTACAATGTCTGTGGTACTGCCAGTTTATGTTCCAGGTTTGTTCATGTACAAGTAATAAAAAGTGTGAAGTTTCACAAGCAATGTAATTAAATTGCACTGATTTCCTGAAATAAACTATTGGGGATAATCCAGCGCAGCTCCTAGATAAGGAGGAGAACTCTTCTTCCTCTCTATGCAGTATTCACTACCTAAACTGACTCAGAAATATTTTGTTTTTATTTGGAATTAATTAATTAGCCTGAAAAAAAAAATTCTGCAAAATTGTTGCAAACTATTTATATTGTTGAATTTAAACGAACAAATTTGGTAATGTTCATCTTTGAATATTATCTTTGAATAGTTTTTTCAACATAATACGTATACAAAAAAAAAAAAACGCATTCGAAAATTTCGGACTTTAGTGTGCAAAGATCTTAAGAGGGGCATGGTTAAGAATGTAGTATCCGCTTGTTCAGTTGTGACGGGTCCAAGCCGCTACTCATTTAAATTGAGAAAATATTTGTTTATGGCCACTTTTTTGTCCTATCACATATTAAAGTGAATTTTATATAAAATCATAGTGTACACAATAGGGATGCAATGGTTTAATCTACTCACGGTTCTGTATGTATCACGGTTTTAAGGTCACGGTTTCGGTATGACACAGTTTGTGCTTTGCTTAGAAAAAAATGTCTACAGAACAATTTAAAGAACAATAAACATATTTATTGGGTAACAAACACAGTGCAACAGCTTCACACATATGACTGTAGATTTGAATGTTCTCTCATTAATTAAATAAAAGTAGGGCATTTTGAAAATTGTATGTTTTAATAAATTGCGTGAGAAAATAAAGAGAAAAAGCTAAAATTTCATCTTTTTCTATTTTACATCTTGGCTCAACAGTCTCAACCAATTATGCAGATAATAATTAAGTCAACACATCTTAATAATTGAGTACTTTAAAAATATTGATTACTTCTGTTTACATTATGTTTGCATTACCAAGGTTACAACGCATTTTTATTTATGATTTCTATATAATTTTGTTATGATTCCTGAGAGCTCTGTTTCACTTATCAGCACCATCGTAGTGAGTGAAACATAAGCAAAGAGAGGGTGTTCAGCTTTTCTCTCAGCTGGAGCAGTCAGTCGAGAGAAAACTGTTCTTAGCAGACAGCGGGTAAACAGAGTGAATAGCGAATAGTGAGGGAACACCCGGCAGAAGCGGGACTGAAGTAACAGACCTGCTGTATGTCCGCGTCCGTATGGGATGCTTCTGGGTCTGGACACCTCGATCCGCCTGTTAGGGACCACTGATCTAGGCTATCTTTGCAACAACATCAAAAACGGCATTCGTTATGTTTTTGTGTCTGTCTGAATTCACATCGAGTCAAGTGTCTGTTAAAATACTGACGGCAATGCGCTGTGATTTGGGCTCACATGCGCACTTGCGCTGTATCTCCTTCACTTGCCATGCTAAAACACACAGAAACTCCACATGCACACACACACACTGACACGTGATGTCAACATCAGATTTACATACTAAAAGGTGATTGGACAGGTCTTCGCATGTGCAATGCTCGTGAAAGGTAATCAAAAGCGTACAAAAGCTGAACTGCTTTGTTGCAGTTGTTTTTATTAAGAAGCCAATATTAACGATGCATATTCTGAACTGCGGATCACAGGGTGCACAGAACCATGGGAGGACTGGGACGATACAATTTTTTTTACGTTACAATTTTTACAGAGAATCGTTGCATCCCTAGAACACAACTGTGTCTGGACTTGCTGCATCACAAATACCAAAATTTTGACAATTTATAAAAAATGTATCACTTTTAGGCCATCGGATATTAGACATGGACATATATATTGTGATCGTGATTTTCGAAAGTATTACATCGCTTTGTAATTTTTTGTAATCGCTTTGTCTATTATTGGCATTTTTCAAGTCTCCCCATACAGTTTGATAGAGTGCTTGGACCCGGAAGCCGCTTTGTGTGATGTCACACTTAACAAGCGGATTGTGGCTGAATCCATCAAACTGATGTCAACAAAGGAGGACCAATCAGTCTTACAAAGATTACAAAAACAAACATATTTTCGGGTTGCTTAACTTAAAATTTTTAACTTAAAATTTTTAACTTAAAAAGTTGCTTAAATTGTTCAACTAAAGAAATGAAAAAGCTAAATAATTGTGCATTTTGATTTTACATGGACTTTAAACTCTTCCAGGCCTCAGATACAATTCTAGCATTTAAGGGTCAAAGTATGTGTGCAGCCAACAAAGAGCAGAATTATGCATATTTGTTGTAAATCTGTGTAGGTTTGTGCAAAAAAGAAAACTGGATTTTTTGACGACTCAATCAGCAGTTTTTTAGCTTTAATCGAAGATGCTTGTACTTATCTTGGAAGCTGTAACCTACAGTATATAAAAAGTATGATCGCATTCGCAATCTCAATCTGGACTTTACAAAGTCCCAGAAAGTGATATATATGCAATAAGCTACAAGAGGTCATGGTGTATTGTGAATATGTCGCAGCGGAAGGGTGTTGTTATGCACAACGTGAAACTGAGAGACTGCGATCACTTCACCCATTACTTATTCAAAAAACAACACTGTTTCAAGTACCTTATTGTTTTCATAAAATGGTTACAACACAATATAACCAAAAATCCCCAAATATAAGCATTAATATATTACTTTTTTGAAGTAAATGAAACTTGCTCTCCTCCCCTATAGTTTTTGACAGTAACAGCAATAGAATGATGGAGCTCAAGTAAAAACAAAGACTATGAGTACTTCTCCTGTGCTGTCAGATTTATTTTTTCACACACATGTATCTCATTATCTCTCACACACTACATATAGTGATTAGTTACATTATTTACAAATGTGAGTAAACAAATGTGAGTAAACCAACAAGTTGACTTTACTTAAAAAGTTACTTGAAACTGTTAAGTTCAATTAATTTATTTATAATCAAATTCTCCTCCATGAACTGCCACCTTATCATGGTGGAGGGGTTTGAGTGCTAAGAGCTATGTTGTTGGGGGCTAATGCCCCTGGTAGGTTCTCCCAAGGCAATAAGGTCTTATGTGACAGGTCAGACTAAGTGCAGTTCAAAACCCCCATATGAGCACAATAAACGCGAGGACCGTGACGTCGCCCGGTATGGCACAGCCGGGGCCCCACCCTGGAGCCAGGCCTGGGGTTGGGGTTCGTATGCGAGCAACTGGTGGCCAGGTTTTATACCACAGAACCCGGCTGGGCTCAGCTCAAGGAGTGACATGGGACCCTTCTTCTGCAAGCTCACCACCTGCAGGGGGAGCCGTAAGGGGCTGGTGCATTGTGGAGTGAGTGGTGGTCAAAGGTTAGGACTATGACAATCCCATCGTCGGGCACAGAAACTGGCTCTTGGGACATGGAATGTCACATCACTGGGAAGGAAAGAGCCCAAGCTTGTGCGGAAAGTGGAACAGTACTGACTAGAGATAGTTGGGCTCACCTCCAAGCACAGCTGGGGCTCTGGAAATCAACTTCTTGAGAAGGGCTGGACTTTCTTATACTCTGGAGGTGCCCACAGTGAGAAGCGGCGGGATGGTGAGGGCTTGCTTATAGCTCTCCAACTTAGCCACCATGTGTTGGAGTTTTCCCTGGTGAATGAGAGTCACTGTCATGCCCACGTGGGTAACGACAGTGACACCTGGAGAGGCATGATTAGGAGGAACGGCTTCCCTGATCTGAATTCAAGTGGTGTTCTGTTATTAGACTTCTGTGCTAAGTTTGTCCACAACAAACACCATATTCGACGATAAGGGTGTCCATCAGGACACCCTAGGGCGGAGGTCGATGATCGACTTTGTGGTTAAATCATCTGATCTCAAACCGTATGTCTTGGAAACTCGGTTAAAGAGAGCGGCAGAGCTGTCAACTGATCACCACCTGGTGGTGAGTTGGATCTGCTGGCAGGGGGGGAAACTGGAAAGATCTGGCAGCCCAAACATATTGTGATGGTTCTCTGGGAATGTACAGCTGAACCTCAAGTCAGACGGATTTTCAACATCAGGGGATGTTTCAACTCTCACCTCCGGAAGAGCTTTGACCAGGTCCCGAGGGAGGCTGGAGACATTGAGGCCGATAGTTCATGTTCTCCGACTCTATTGTTGACGCGGCCATGATGAGCTGTGGCTGTAAGGTCTGTGGTGCCTGTCGAGGCAGCAATCCACAAACCCGGTGGTGGTCACCAGAAGTAAGAGAAGTAGTCCTACAGGGCTTGGTAGGCTTGCAGGACTCCCGAGGCAGCTGATAGGTACTGCAAGGCCAAGCGTGCTGCAACCCCGGTGGAGGGACCATGGAGGAAGACTATTGGTCAACCCCAAAGAGATTCTGGCAAACTGTCCAGCTCCTCAGAAGGGAAAAGCAGTTCCACACCGGCAATGTTTACAGTGGAAGTAAGGAGCTGTTGACCTCGACTGGGGATGTTGTCAGATGGCAAAAGGGAGTATAGGGTCAGAGGAACTCTGTTAAGTGCTGTTAAAAATTTAAAATTGTCTCATTTTATGTTTTTCAATATCCATTTTTGAAATGAAAATTCAATGACCAAAAGATAAACGAACCAGTAAATCACCAGAAATTTGTCATCTTTAGACAAACTATCTCTTTAAACGTGTCTTTTAATCATTCCTAATCAATCGGAGTAAAAATAAACCCCCATAAAACAGTATGCCGTGTAACTACACAAGACGTTGATAATCCCCATCCATTATGCTAACCGAACTCTCTGCTGAGGTAGATTGGAACGGAGTAATTACCAACATTTAAACTGTGGAAATCTTTAGAGCTATCGTCATAATCTTTGTTTATCATGAACAACATTTTACGCGCAAAATAATCACCCCAATTCCGTTCGCTAATTAGGTCAATATATCGGATCCTTGGGGACAGTTCTAATCAGCCATCCTGCAGGCTGTTTGAGAAGATTAACAAAGCTAATAGCAACATTAATTTCATGGTAAAGCCAAAATCTCTGCGCGGGGAGGTGATGACTCAATATAAAGCATGAAATGTATGGCGACTCAAGGACAAGTTAAAGAACAAGCCACTGTTGCTTTCAATTGGCGACCTGACACTTGGAAACAAGCCTGTACAGATGTAAAATTCATACGGCGAGGTGAGCAGCATTTAAATGCACGACACATTGTGGTATAATGAAAAAATTAATGTTATCTGACTCTGGATCTGCAGCTTCAAGGCTGAACATTGTGTTGTCTTGCACCAATGCAGTACTTATGTTTGTAAAGGCAGGAAATATGTCTGTAAGGCTTGACATCACTTCATTATCGGACATTACATCTTATATGGTGACTGGCCTTCAGCGCAAAGTCAAGGTTCGATTTATTCCATTTTTCGCATCTGTAGAAAGTGTGTTGAGGGGTGTTTTGACAATTCAGAAACTCTGTATAAGCGAAAGCTAAAATCCAGAATGCTGTTAGTTGAAGCACAGAAAAGTTTATATTATATTAGTGAGAAACACTAATATAGCCTACTGTACACTGTAAAAAAATATCCGTTATTTAGCAGTTTTCCATATTTTGTCACTCATGTTTTTATTTTTCCCAATTATTTATGCTTTTGAATTGCATTATGGGACCTTCCAACAACGTTTAATCTTAAAAACGTGACTTCTATTAACATTTTTACTAGTTTAAAGTGATATATTGTCTGCATTGGTTTATTGCAAACACATTGTAATAAACTGCCAGCATATTTTCTGTTATTTTACTGACTTATTTCTCTCTCTATATATTATTTCTTATACATTATTTTATTTCAAACTGCTAATATGTCAATAACATTTTGTTAAACTGCAAAGTTGAATTTTCCACATCAAAAGTCGACTGAGCAGAGATCAAGGTCTGATAAAGCAATTCACAACCGTAAATAAACAAAACACTTAGGCCCAAACCCAATTCCACCTCTTAGCCCTACCCCTTACCCCAAGCCCACATTTTGCACGTTAACGTGAAGGGGTAGGGGTGTCGCAATCCTCTTTATTTTGAAGGTGTAGGGCTAAGGGGAAGGGGTAGATACCTTTCAAACAGAGATTTTTCAGGACCACACTCGAAACATACACCAGCCACAACGGCAACATAGCTGCACCCAGAAGTCCGATATGGATCCAGAGATCCATAAATTAGTATTTTTTGTCATTATTATGAATTTTTACAACAAACAAGCATATGTTTTAATACATTCACAACCTTGTTAGTGTTTTACCGTCATGCTTTAAAAAAACGCTAAAATAAAAACCGCAAAATTTTAATAAAAATAAAAATAACTTCTATATTGCAGTCCCTGAACATTCTGTCACGCAATGACACTCAAATACCCTGTCAGAAGAGTCTAGTGGCTGAGAATGACCTTTTTACAGCATGTGCTATAATGTTAATGTTGTTTTCGTGTGTTTACATAGATGAATATGGTCATGGTGTAAATGCACAGTACAGTTATTTGATATCGTACAGATAACATGATATCGCTGCCTTCAGTGATCTCCTGAAGATAAATACCAAAAAATAACACAACTGGAATAACTACAGCAGTTGCCATCATCTGATCTCATATGAAGCAAGAGATCGCGATGACATATGATGACATGTGCAGGTGTTGTAGTGGTGTCCTATTTCTTAGGGGTAAATTTTGAAACCCTTCGCCTTTACACTGTTTCAAGGGCCAAGTAGAAGGGGATACAATTTTTTTTTTACAGTGTATGCTGGATTCAATCCCTGGTGTGCATCTTTCCCATGCCTGTGTGTCCATACATTTAACATACTCCTAGTCTCTGTTCAGGATTACATTGTTTACACAAATTTGTGTTATGTGGCTGCAGTACCACAAGCAAAGCATTAAAATAACATTGCTTTCTTGAAATAAACTTTGGATTTTAGTATACTCCTACATAGTACTTTGATAAGGAGGTGAACACTCTTTTCATTCTATGCAATGGATTGAATAAACACGATATTTCCTCCGTTTTTCTATTTTGAAAAAAAACAAAAACATCACTGCTTGAAATGACTTGAGTTTTTTTTGCATTTTTTTTCAGCAACAGATTAATTAATACACATTGAACATGGGTCGTTTTAACAGTTTTTCTCCCCTTTATTAAAAAAAATAAGTGAGTAAAGTAAAGCAAGCGTTCTGTGTTTGGTGTGAACCCAGCATGAATAAAGCCATGTTGGCCAATCAGAAAGTAGAGAACAGCATTCACACTGATGTCATGAGGCAAAAACTCAGGCCAAACTGTTAGCAGAGTTTCTGGATTTTTCCCAAATTTTCGGTTACCCGATACCCTGAAAAACTGATTCATTGGATTTACTAAATTGAAAGCACGGTGGCTCAGTGGTTAGCACTGCCACTGCCACACCCGTTGGTGTTTCTGTGTGAAGTTGGCATGTTCTCCTCATGTGGTTTTCCTCTGGGTGCTCCGGTTACCCCCAGTCCAAAGACATGTGCTATAGGTGAATTGAATAAACTAAATTATCCATACACTGTAAAACCCCAAAAATAAAGGTAACTTAAACCATGAGGAAACCAATTGCAACAAACCACTTAAGCTCAAAAACTAATCCTAATGAGTACTGTGAACTTAATCCATTTGAGTAAATTAAGCAATTTGAGCACAGCAAAACCCAATAAATGAAGAGAACTCAAACCAACAGAGTAATGTAAAACCCAATATGTTAAGGCGACTCAAACAGTTTGAGGAAACCGATTGCTACAAACCATTTGAGTTAAAAAACTAATCTATATGAGTACTGTGAACTTACTCAATTTGAGTTGAAGTAATGAGGTATTTAATTACCTCATTAGCTTCAACACTGAGTTCAAAGCTTTTTTCAAATGAGTAGAATTAACTTTATGTCAATTTTGAGTTAACTAAACTCATTTCATTTGATATAGTTGACTGTTGGGTTTTACGAGTGTGAATGAGTGTGTCTGGGTGTTTCCCAGTACTGGGTTGCAGCTGGAAGGGCATTCGCTGCGTAAAACATATGCTGGAAAAGTTGGTGGTTTATTTCACTGTGGCGACCCCTGAAAAATGAATGAATTTTTTTTTAAAGTTTAGTTGCGAACAATTTATATGTGCTGAATTTAAACAAATGAAATTTAGTAATGTTCAACTTAATTTGTTTAAATTTAGCACATATATATTGTTTGCAACCACTAAAAAAAATAAATCCATTGAATTGTATTTGTTTTATCAGTGTACTTTGTTTTTGTACAAACAAATGACCAATATGTAGAGAAAAAAAAAAAAAAAAAACAGTTTTAAAAAATACCTGTGTTTGTGTGAACAGGCGCTCAGTGTGTAAGGTTTCTGTGTGTGATGATCTTTTCGGACACAAATAAGAAAAAACCCATATGAAAATTCCAAATTTCAGTACCTTTTCAAGACCTTTACTGACTGCCTCCGCACCCTGAGGGAATTGAAAACCCTTGGGTTGCGCTGGAGTAAAACACTCATTCCCCCTTCAGACCCTCATACTTGGGCTTTTCTTTCTCAGGATCCCCAATGGAGCAGGACCCCCATGAACATCCACTCAGAGACAGAAAGCATGATCAAAGGCCTGCTATCAAACCCATCCAATCTCCAGAGGACACAGCAGAGCCAGGCTGAAAAAACACTGCAGATCCTCCAACTGATTCAACACTGGAGGAGAAATAAGATCTGCTCTGAACAGCCAGAGTCAGTGAGGTGCTTTAAAAGTGTTCTTCATCTTCTGTCATCATCATCATCATCATCATCATCATCAGCAACTGTGATGTTTATTATGGGGACACTGGAAAAACGACGTAGGATTCATACTGCCCTATTAAAGCAAAATATCTTAAAGGGATCTAAAGGGGGACCTTACAGCTATTTAGTTATAGTTTTAGTTATTAAAACTAACTTATTGTGATGAACATAAAAGAAGATATTTTGAAAAATGTTGAAAATCGGCAACCATAGTATTTGTTTTTCCTACTTAAGAAGTCAATGGTTACAGGTTTCTATCATTCTTCAAAATATGTTCTTTTGTGTTCAACAGGAAAAAGAAAATCATAAAGGGTTGGAAACACTTTAGAGTAAATAAATAGCTGTTATTTTTGGAAGAACTATCTTTTTAACTGAGAACAAAATTACATATTTTAATATTTTTTATTTTCTAGCAAAATCAATTATAGATAGGGTACTCGAGGTACTAATCCACATGATAAAGGAAGTCCTGAATGTCTCAAAAATATCAATAACTAATTTCTGTCCAAAAATGAAGTTACCGCCCATGAAAACATTTGATTAAATTATTATTATTTTAATTTAACATTGAAACAATATATAATATTAAACAAGAGACCATGTTTCAACTTAACATTTTACACCAGTTTAATGTGATGTAGGTTAAATGACTTGTAAGGTTGATTTTATTCAGATTAAAAATTCCACCAATAAAAAGTCAACCCCTATTTTTTTCATTCTGCATATACAGTAGAAGTCAGAATTGTTAGCCCCCCTTTGAATTTTTTTCTTTTTTAAATATTTCCCAAATTATGTTTCACAGAGCAAGGAAATTTTCACAGTACGTCTAATACTATTTTTTTTATTCTGGAGAAAATCTTATTTGTTTTATTTTGGCTAGAATAAAATCAGTTTTAAATTTTTTATGAACCATTTTAAGGTCAAAATTATTAGCGCCTTTAAGCTATTTTTTTCAATAGTCTACAGAACAAACCATCGTTATAAAATAACTTGCCTAATTACCTTAACCTGCCTAGTTAACCTAATTAACCTAGTTAAGCCTTTAAATGTCATTTTAAGCTGTATAGAAGTGTCTTGAAAAATATCTAGTCAAATATTATTTACTGTCATCATAGCAAAGAGAGAATAAATCAGTTATTAGAAATGAGTTATTAAAACTATTGTGTTTAGAAATGTGTTGAAAAAAAATCTTCTCTCTGTTAAACAGAAATTGGGGAAAAAATAAACAGGGGGCAATAATTTTTGTGGTGCTAATAATTCTGACTTTAAGGGAATTTAGGGAAAATAATTTTAAGTTCTTTGAGTGCAGAGCATTTTTTCATATGCAGAGCATTCAGACTACAGTTTAATGGTCTTGGACTGTGTACATAGCATGCAAAATCAAGTAAAAAATATATTTTCTTTTTCCACTATTGTTCAAATGACCAGAGCAAGGAATTTTCACAATATTTGCTATAATCTTTTTTCTTCTGGGGACAGTTTTATTTCAGATAGAATAAAAGCACTTTTAAATGTTTTTACAAAGATTTGCCTAATTACCCTAACCTGCCTGATTAACCTAATTAACCAGTTAAGCTTTTAAATGTTATGTTAAGCTGAATACTAGTATCTTAAGCCTTATGTGCTGTTGGGGATGTTTTCAGCCACTCTGGGGTGATTTTGAGACTAAATATGGCCATAACTTTTTCTGTGTTCAGCTAGCAGAATGATTTTTGGTGACAAATCTTATTTTGACACATATTTTGGTGAAGTGCTTAAAAAAAACTGAACAATACACTCTGGGCAAATGTACTACCTTTTTGTTATGTTAGGGATAAAAACATCCACTAAATTAAACTGCTGTAAAAAAGTCCTGATCAAAACTACTAAATTGTTGAAATGATGTCACTGATTTGGTGGAAAAAAAACACACAAAATTACTTATTGTCATTATAAAAAGTAATTGTGGACTGGATTGTTTTTACCTTTTATGACAGTCTTGGATATTTGAAAGATTAGTAACAACATTGCTTTTGAAGCACTGTTAGTTTTTGTGCTGCATAATATTATCGTTTTTTTTCTCCCTAATTTACTGTACGTGGCTGTTTTTGCCCCATTGACTTCCATTATAGCCACATTTTTTAGATTGCAAAACCATGCCAACATATACAGTAATCATGCATTTTTTGATTGTTGGTGCTTTTCTCTGCTGGGAAGAGGTAAAATTTGTAACTTTTAATAGTTGATCATCAGTTGGCACCTTTAACCCTTTAGATAAGCCTGTGCAAAAAAAGCTTAGTTTTTGGATTTTATATTCTGTTATATGGAGTATAACAGCCCATTAAAGTGTGTGTATGTGTGTCTGAGTGTGTAAGAGTGTGAGAGCGATCTTTGATGCGTCTGAGAAAATTTAAATATGCATCTCAGCTCTTAGAACTACATTAAGAAAACAAAAACAAAGACTGCGTATTTATTTGCGTATTTTTACGCAAATAAATAAATAAATGAATAAATGAATAAATGAATAAATGAATAAATGAATAAATAAATAAATAAATAAATAAATAAATAAATAAATAAATAAATAAATATCTATTTATATAGCAGTTAAATTTAGTGGATGTTTTCATCCCTAACATAACAAAAGGTAGTATATTTGAATAGTGCACAAGTGTTAAAAAAAATCTAATAAAATATTATGCACTGTCATTATGGAAAAAATAAAAATAAACCAGTTATTAGAAATTATTTATTAAAACTTATGTTTAGAAATAAACATAATTTGGGGGAAAATATATATTAGTAGTAGTATATCTGGATTTTACTGGGCTATGAATAGTGCTCATCAATTAACATCAATTAATTTGAGGCATTTATCTATTGATTGATATTTTCCAAACCATTATAAATTTTCCCTAAAAAACATCATTAACAGTTTCTGGATAAAATGCTCATCAGGCTGAAATCAGCTTCAGAGTCTTTAGCTTTTAGTGTGTTTGTGTTACATTATGAGCATCTTCATTACTCAGTCTAGAACTGATCATAATACACAGCTGCACACTAATGGCGGAGTGATGGAAAGTTTTGCATAAACACTTGAAAGCAGTAATTTGCAACAGGGAGTTAATAGCTTAATCTTTGTGCCTTAACAGTCTTATATCACAGAGGAGTGGAGAATTGCTGTATTCAAAGGATCATTTATAAAGTGTGATTTATTCAGCGCCTTGCTTAAAGTCAAAGTGAATTGCCGTTCGCAAACCATTTTGCTTCCATAATGTGACATTTATTTCTGAGTAAAATGAGATACTTTGGGGAGAAAAAAAACAGAGGATGCGGACTGATTTTATCCTTCTGCAATTAAATGCTTTACAAAAGCAATGTATAAAAACCTATACTTTTATTGATAGACATATTTCATAATTCTTATAATAATAGGCCAACAACACAACTAAGCACCGTCCCAACATTTGTACTATTATTATTATTATTATTATTATTATTATTATTATTATTATTATTATTATTATTATTATATCTAAAATAACATGCATTTATTTGCATAAAATCAGGAAACTTTATGAATTTGTTGACTAAATACACTTAAGAACACTTAATACAACATAACAAAATAGACAAAATATTTACTTGGTATTGGTAAAAGTATTTGTATAAACTAGATTCATTACTATACTTAGTCACAACATAAGAAATAAAATGCATTTGTTACATATTAGCAATAATACTTTATTAATAACTAATTGTAAAATAATAATAATAATAATAATAATAATAATAATAATAAAAATAATAATAATTACTGTCATAATAATAATAATATTAACAACAACAACAACAACAACAATAATAATAAAAATACTTGCAATAATATGTATAATAATAATAACAACAGCAACATAAAAATAATAATAATTGCAATAATATTTATAATAATAATAACAACAGCAACATAATAATAATTAAAAAAAAAATAATAATAAAAAAAAAAATAATAATAATAGTTGCAATAATATTTATAAAATAATAATAATAATAATAATAATAGTTGCAATAATATTTATAATAATAATAATAATAATAATAATAATAATAATAATAATAATAATAATAATAATAATAATAATAATAATAATAATAATAATAATAATAATGGAGAAAATCTCACAGGTGACAAAGATGCTACCTGCAGGACAGATCTGTCATACTCTACAACTGACTCTTATGCAGATGGATTAGACTCAGTGGCATAAAAAATAATTGCCCTTGAATCATATTGGGGCCCCGAGTGATAGATCTTTCCTTTTCTGGCCTGGTAATTGAAGCTGACCTTAATAAATTAGTAACACAGGTTGTTGTGTCGACAGCAGAGCTGAAGATTAAGGTGACATCCTGAGGGGAAGACACAGGGAATTAATAGTGTTTTTTTGTCACTATTAAATGCACACGCACACACATACAAACAAACAAACACACAAACACACACACAAACACACTCTCACACATACACACATTATTATTATTATTATATATTTTTATTTTATTCATTAATTTTCTTTTCGGCTTAGTCCCTTTTTTAATCTGGGGTCGCCACAGCGGAATAAACTGCCAACTTATTCAGCAGAACAGCGGATGCCCATCCAACTGCAATCCGGTACTGGGAAACACCCATACACACTCATTCACACACATACACTACGGCCAATTTAGCTCATTCAATTCACCTATACTGCATGTCTTTGGACTGGCATGTCTTTGGACTGGGGCACCCGCGGAGGAAACCCACGCCAACACAGGGAGAATATGCAAACTCATCACACAAATTCCAACTGACCCAGCTGAGGCTCGAACCAGCAACCTTCTTGCTGTGAGGCGACAGCGCTACGCACTGTACCACCGTTTCGCCTATTATTATTATTATTATTTTTATTATTATTATTATTATTATTTTATAATTGTCGCTGTTATTATTTTTATTGTTATTATTATAATTATTATTATTATTAATTGATTTGTTTAAAATAATAACAATAACAATAACAATAACAATAACAATAATAATAATAATAATAATAATAATAATAATAATAATAATAATATAAGTAATTGGTAATATTATTATTTATATTTGTTAATCATTTCTTATTTAATAATATTACAAATTATTCATTATTATTTGCAATAACAATAGCCTTTATTTTAAACATAAGTTTAATAATCAATATGAGTAGATTGTGATAACACAAAATTAATAATAATAATAATAATTATAATAATAATAATAATTATTATTATTATTATTATTATTATTATTATAATAATAATAATAATAATAATTATAATTATAATTATAATAATATTAAAAATAATAATAAATTAAAAAACTTGTAATTGCTAAAATTAATAATTATAGTTGTCAAAATTTCCTTATTATTAATATTACAAAATGTTTATATTTTGCAATAACTATTCATAATTATTTTTAAACATCAGTTTAATAATCAATATGATCATTGTGTGATGATGATAATAATAATAATAATAATAATAATAAGAATAATAATAATAATAATACACATGTGCAATATGAGCAATAATTAATAATATTTATTTATAAACATTTGTTTAATAATCAATATGATCGTAATGTAATAACAGCAAGAACATTAAAATAATTATAATAAAAAATATGTATTTGCTAACAGTAATATTATTATTATAGTTGTCAATAAATTGTTTAGCAATATTTCAAAATGTTTATTTTATTTTGCAATAATTATTCATATTTATTTTAAACACTTGTTTAATAATCAATATGATCATAATGTGATAAAATAATAATAATAATAATAATAATAATAATAATAATAATAATAATAATAATAATAATATGTAATTGCTAACAGTAATATTATTATAGTTGTCAATAAATGTATCAATAATATTACAAAATGTTTAATCATTCATCCATTTTCTTTTCGGCTTAGTCCCTTTATTTATCTGGGGTCGCCACAGCGGAATGAACTGCCAACTTATCCAGCGCATGTTTTACGCAGCAGATGCTGGAAATCATCATGTACATGTAGATTATGACTGTGTGCTGCAAGAGACCTTGACTAACATGATAGATGAACAGAGAAAAGAAAACGCTACAAAAGTGTGTATGATAGCCTGAATATATTTAATCTACAAATACCTGATTTCAGAAACCACTTATAATACATCATAACCTTGAATCAGAGCAATTTAATGATGCTTGTATCTACTAAATCAAATAAGCACATGTTCTTTAAACAGTGGCCAAGCTAAAAGCATTCGGTTCAAGTTCTTTTCACGCAAATGAAGGGCTGAAAAGTCTCAACTGTTTTCAGACATAGATTGAGAGGCAGAAATACAAGCAGAAAAAAATGCATGCCAAAATGTGTATTTAAAGCCCAACAGCCTTGCACCCACACCCACACACACACACACACACACACACACACACACACACACACACACACACACACACACACACACACACACACACACACACACACATACACAAATGATGTCAAGCTGAATTACATAAAGTCTTGGAGGTTTCAGAGGCCCAGTGTAAGATCTGGCAGAGTTATTTGTACATTTGATATGGTAAACAGACGAATAGGGCCTTGCATAATACTATAGGAACACACTATTTTTGGTGCAGTTCGTATTTAGACCTGTGTATGTGTGTGATCTGAGTGATCCGCGATGAGCGCATTCAGTCAAATGGTCCCCAGATACCGCCAGGAAACACCACGAAGAGTCAACAGCTATACATTTCCCAGAATAGCAGAGCTTTATAGTGAGCAGCATCACTGAAGCTTTCTGCATTACAGCACACTTGAAAATACTAGTTTATTAATGTACTGTGCTCTTGACCATCTTCACTGAATATATTCCATACTGTATATAAAACATTTTGTGAATTGTGCATATCCAATGGCATGCACACACAACCAGTTATAAGGGTCAAATTTTGGAAACAAGGATTTACAGTTGAAGTCAGAATCATTAGTCCCCCTTTGAATTAGTCCCCCTTCCCAAATGATGTTTAACAGATTTGAAGGAAGGAATTTTTCACAGTATGTCTGATAATATTTTTTCTTCTGGAGAAAGTCTTATTTGTTTTATTACGGCTAGAATAAAAGCAGTTTTTATTTTTGTAAAAAACATTTTAGGGTCAAAATTATTAGCCCTCTTAAGCCATATATTTCTTTTCCAATAGTCTACAGAACAAACCATCATTATACAATGACTTGCTTAATAACCCTAACTTGCCTAATTAACCAAGTTAAGCTTTTAAATTGCACATTAAGCTGAATTCTATCCTGAAAAATATCTAGTAAAATATGATTTACTGTCATCATGGCAATGATAAAATAAATCAGTAATTAGAAATGAGTTTTTAAAACTATATTATGTTTAGAAGTGTGTTAAAAAATAATATTTCCGTCAAACAAAAATTTGAGAAAAAAATATACAGAAGGGTTAATAATTCAGCAGGGTTAATAATTCTGACTTCATCTGTATCTTCTGATAGCTGGATAAATATGGTAGTTATGACAGGACAAACTGTGGCAGTGATATGACAATATTAATATCTGGAATCTGAGGTTTAAAACAATACATCACAATACTGAGAAAACTGTCTTCAAAGTTTTCCAAATTAAGTTATTAGCCATGCATATTACTAAACCCAATATATATATATATATGTTCTGATAAATTTACAGTACGTCTTCATGAAATTAGATCTTTGCCTAATATTCTGATGTTTTTTTTTTTGCATAAACTAAAATGTTAGTACTTTGACTCATATATTTCACAGACACAAACACACGTCACAGCTCTGAAATAAACAACAACACAAATAGATCACTTGAAAATTCTCAGTTCCTCTTGATATACTAGATTCGTGTTTATTTATTCACTCATTTATATTTTAGATTAAATTTTATTTATTGCCTGGTTGATTTTTTGGTCTTTTTTCTTTCTTTTTATTAAGACAATTATTAAAAATAAATTGTTTTATTTGTTGTGATTGAAAATGAAGATTAATCCACCAGCTGTTGCTTTCTAAACCCTTCTTAAAAAATGTGTTGCTATTTTCAGAGCAACGCAACGCCTCGTGTTTAAAAAGCAAATCCATTTGCGCTGCTTTGTGGACTCTTGGGTGTTCTGGTCTAGAAAGGGGGTGTGTTAAGGTGCATTGTTGGTACGTTGCTAGTTTGAGGAATTAAAATAGACTGTGCAATAGACCAGCTGAAAGCAGGTCTAAAGTCCAGCGCAGAATGTGTTAGTTGTGCGCCTTAAACATGTACACATTGCTTAATACACACAGGATGTACAGCAATACACAAACATATTTACATATAAAAAATAATTAAAGGATTAAAATGTTACAAAAATTATTATTTACTACATAAATATAAAAACCACTGCCTCCATGCCTTCTTCATTTTGGGGGCTTTTTTCAGTTTATTCATGACAACCTGCTTTTGTATACTGTTATTATTATTATTATATGCATATTAATGTTTGTTTAAAAAAAACAAGTTTAGATTTGTCAACTTGTTGGGTTTTGGAGATGTCTGCATCACTATATAGGGAAGAATAGAACGTGTGTTTTAATATAACTATTTCAAAGTGAATTTAGAAATAGTTTTGAAACAAATCTTTGCGTTTAACAAACAAAATTAAATTTATATAGGCTGGTGGATGTCTTCAGTGGAGTGCGCACAACCATTTTCTTTATCCATGAAAGTAAAAGAGTAAAGAGAAAGTAAAGAGGCCGAATGGAGGAGGCTCATTCTTTATTCTTGCTGCAGATGGTCTGTTTAACTGTTTTCTGACTAGTGAACCATTGAATTTTTCCACTTACAAAGTCGCCATGTATATAGCAAATGCGCCACGGCATGACGCAACTGACTCTTAAAGGGAATGGGACATGAGACTCTAATTGGTTTAATGCACATTATCCTCAAAACACACCAATAACTCATTAGGAGAATAAGCACAACCCTGTTAGACCATGTGCTGTGGCGCAAACCGTATTTTTACATCCTTAAAATAGCAAAGGCGGATTAGGACACGCCCTTAATGCTTTTGTGTCATGCGCTTTAGACTTTGTGTCTAGATCGTTAAAATAGAACCCATAATCTCTTTTGTTAATTTAACCAAATCTATAAGAATTCTCAATTACGAAATAAAACAAAACATACATTTTACTCAAACACATACAGTAAGTATAAACTGAAATTTCCATAACTACACTGTATAAAAAAATCTGTTATTTTACTTTTTTTTTTTTTTGCAGCTGGGGTTAACGGCCGTTAAATTACAGAAATTTACTATAAAACAACAGACATTAAATTGCACAAATTTACAGGGAATTTAAATTTAAGTACATTTCTGTAATTTAACATTTGTCATTTCACTTTTTTTTTTTTCGGCACCCCAGCTGCTGGAAAAACCCCCATAAAATAACAATTTTATTTACAGAGTATGCTGCAATGTGTTTGTTTAGATTTGATGCAATGAATCAAAACATGATTATAGGCCATTACACTGCAGTTTGTAACATTAACTTACCCATATTAGCATTTTATTTTCACAAGCATTATTTGAAACATTGAAGAAGAAACATAACTTCCATTTAATATGTTTTCTATGTGTATAAAATCCTTTTGGGGCATTCTATTTGATGCAGACACCAAAAACAGGATGTCTTAACTTTAGTCATACATTTTATGATCAAAAAAGTAATCGTGGCATACTCTGCCACCATGCGAAATAAATAATTAAAAAAGAAAAGACCTAAGTAGAACCGAGATTTCCTAAGCATGCACAAATGACTGCTCGAGCTGTCTACGAGCTGAAAAATTCAAGATGATGGCTCAGATTTTAGCAGATTTTTAATAGAGCTTGCAAAGCAAAATGCCAAATGCTGAGACAAGGTTTAATGACGAGAGGAGTTTTTGAGCAGCACAAGTTTCCTGCGGGCCTTTTAGAGAAATGAGAGTACATCAGCTTCACAGTTTTGGTGCGATGTTACAGCATATGGTTGAGTATGTGAGCTCACAGCTGGTTGGTGATGTGCTGTCTTCTCAAGTGAAGCTAAAGCAAAGTTAAACGCACTTCGCATTCAGCTAAATCAAACTGGCCAGCAGGGTGAAGCTGTCCTTAAACTTAATTAGCTAAGACAAAACAACGCACATTTTTCCCACATCCTGTGATTTGAGTGGAAACAACAAATGTTATTAAATGCGAATAGTTTGTTATTGACTGTCATTAGCTGATTACATCTAAAGATGCTAATTAAATGCGTGCGCAAAACTGGAATATTGTGTAAGAGTTTTTATCCAATGAGGCATTTGAAGACCTTTGAGACCTTTGAGTTCTGGAGATAATAATACTGAACCATTGTGATGACAGCCTTTGGTTAAGGCATTTTCAAATGACCAAAACAAGGTTTCAGATTTTTTTTTAATGTGGTCGGCACACTGGTTTGTCTTTCACACCTATTTTTATTCACAGTATTGCATACAGCAGTCTCTGGTGGACTGATGATGCACGTATGTTATTTTATTTTTTTTACGTATTTGAGATTGTCAAAAATGTACATGGCGCCCTCTAGTGGATTTGTGAAAACAAAAACTGCAAGACAACTTAGTCCAGGGTATAAAATTATATATATTGTTACGTAACAGGGTTTCATCATTAAAGGATGAAACGTAACAATCAGTGAGTCTACTGATGCTGGATGACAGAGAATACAACGACCACTTGTTAAGTGAAACAAATTATGTATTTAATATTCAGTGAATGTCAGACAATGAATAGAGAATGCATTATAAATGTAATGTTAAATAATCAAACGATCTAACTAAACCCCAACCCACTAAACTGACTAACCAAAGAAAAATGCAGAAACAAAACCGTAATCTTCAGCCTTTAGCTTAACTAAACTTCATAACCTCAAAACTAAATTACACATGTGGCAACGCCTCCTTAAACTATCTAACAAATAAATATCCTAAACTGCTCACATTACTAGAGTTCTCGTAAAGTACACACTGTTAGCCATTAGCAAAACACAATCTCATATAATCCAATTCTCACAAAGATCGTTCAATTTCTCACTAGATAATAACTGAGCTGCACAAGCATATCTAATAAAGCAGTCTCTTGATAAAGAGAAAACTATAATACAGCAAATCGTAAGCAAATCACAGATGAACAGGCTGGCTGACACAAGTGAGGAGTCTGGCTGTAAGCCAAGCGCTCCTGAAGAACAGATAAATCCATTATTTTACGTAAAAAAAGTAAATAAGTAAAAAAGTAAAATAATGGCCATTAAATTACAGACATTTACCGTAAAATAACAAACAGTAAATTACAGAAATGTACTTAAATTTCTGGTAAATTTCTGTAATTTACTGTTTGTTATTTTACGGTAAATATCTGTAGTTTAACAACAAAACAAAAAAAAGTAAAATAACAGATTTTTTTTTTTTTTTTACCATGCAGGGTATCTATGCGCTCAGTCAAAACATGTTACCTGAGAATCGGTAATAAATTCAAAAGACCAAAGTCAGGGAATATGTTGTTAGATATAGACAACAAGATGAATTAAATATCACGTTGAACTAATATAGTGAGATTAGATCCAGCGGTAGATCCTTGATGGACAGTGCGACGTGCACAACTCTCAGATGGGTAGATGTGCTCAAAGCCCAAAGCAGTGCATGCCAGAGTTTTGTGTGTGGTCACGTGATGTGCGTTTTCAGTGGTGTGGTGTAGACGGAGAGTTATCATTCTAAAAAGCCGCTTTAAAACTAAACGTATTAGTGTAAACAGGGCCTTTAGATAATTAAATGTGTTTCAAATGCAGAAAAAAATGCCTTTTTTTAAAATAACTACTTACTGTAGGGTTCTTTAAGAAACCCAGAAAGTTTTTTTTCTAAGGCCTTGCTGGCAAAATTCCCTTTTCTCCATCAAGAGTATAGAGCTTTTTTGCTCCTATTGTATGTTTATCACAGATCTAAAGTACCACAGTATCTAAAAGTTGGAAAATAAATTAGGCTAAGTAACACAACAAAAAGTGTCATTACTGGCTGTATAATTAGTTTCAGTGTCTGAAGTCCAATTATGCCAATGTGTGCATTGTGTTTTATACAGTATGTTGATTGCATGCATATTCTATAACTTTACCCATATATCATGACAACATGTCCCACTAATGATCAATTACCATTGTTCTTACGTTAAAGTGTCATATTAAACTGCTTCTTGTAGCCAAGAAACAAGCTGCAGTTCTCCCTAAAGTACATAAAGTACATTTAACGCAAAATTCCCAGTGATTATCACATAAAAGCACAAACTTTCGCACTTTGCGAAGATCAAATTTCAAATGACTGCAGTGAATCGCATTACAATGCGTATGAATTATTTAACTTATGCAAAAGCTTCTGGTAAACATATGAAAATGAGGCACCAGTACGAGGATAAAACATGTTTTCTGCATGTTGTTGAACACTATATATAGAAAGCTGTCAATCTTGTGTCTCATCATGGAGTCATGTTCGTGTGCCTCTACAGGTTAGAGATCGCTGTGTGATTCACTTCGGCTGAAAGCATAATCATGAACTCAGAAGACGAACAACAAAGACTACATTAAATAGGATTCACCGTGGGACGGCATGATAAAAAGCTTTATATCATCAGTCAGAAAATGAAAGAATGAAAGTGTTCAAGTCAAAAGTGCAGTTCAAAAAAGCCATGCATAAATGAAGGTGAATCATGCAGGAAAGCAGAGAAACCAATCAGTCAGAATTCTGTGTGATTCATTAAAAGCAAGAGAAATTTTTGAAATGTCACAGAGTAATTTCTTAGATTTATAAATAGATAATGTTAATGTTAATCTGCATATATTTATTAGAACTTACAGGCAAGGGTATAGTCAATGTTAAATGTAATTGTAGCTGCATTTGAGATTTTATTAACAGTTAGATGAGCTACAGAAATACGACACAAAAATCCACATAAAAAAAAAAGAAAACTGTGATTTTTTTCATCGTATAGAAATGTTAATCTACAATAACACTTTTCTCAGCAACTGTTGTGCATGCTGTGCAAAAAAAAAAAAACACATATTTATTTACAATTTATATATATATATATATATATATATATATATATATATATATATATATATATATATATATATATATATGCCTTTACTGAATGTACTTATCCTTATTTACTTATATATTTACTCACACACAAAATACTAGCAAAGCTTAGGAATGCAATACAAAGTCAAATACAGCAACAAATACACCCCTTTAATGGATAAGAAAGAAACAAATACTGTTTTACTTTCTGATGCTATTTTGAAATGTCAATGTGATTTCCTATATAAATATGATTTTTGTCTTGAAAAGTCACAAATGATACCATGGTCAAAATTATCCATAGAAAAATGGGCTATAAATATGGTTATACTATGTAATAAAGTAAGTAAATAAATTAAATTATGCACATTAAAAAATCTAAAAATCTAAAGGGCTTGCCATTCTTTTTCACAACACTTAAAAGACATTTAGGTACTGAAGACACCAAGTGATAAAATGTTTCAGGTGTAATTTTGTCCCATTCTTCCTGCAAGCAAGTCTTAAGGTGGGCAACAGTACTGGGTTTTCACTGTCGCATTTTGCGCTTCAAAATGTGCCATGTTTTCTCTATTGGAGAGAGGTTAGGACTGCAGGCAGACCAGTCAAGTACCTGTATCTTCATCCTCCACAGCCAAGACTTTGTAATGTGTTCAGAATGTGGTTTTGCATTGTTTTGTTGAAATCTGCATGGGGTCCCTGGAAAATAGGTGGCATTTTGTGCTCCAAAATCTCTATGTACTTTTCAGCATTAATGATGCATCACAGAAGTGCAAGTTACCTTTGCCAAGGGCACTAACACAACCCCATACCATAACAGACCCTGGCTTTTGGACTTGAAGCTGGTAACAGTCTGGATGCTCCTTTTCTTCTTTGGTCCAGAGCACACGGCATCCATTTCTCCCAAAAAATACTTGAAATACTGATTCATCTAACCACAGTGAATGTTTTAACAGTGTGTTGGTCCATCCCAGATGCCTCCGAGCGCTTCTGGACACTGTTAACATAGGGCTTCCTTTGAGCACAGTACAGTTTTAAATGGCGTTTGTGGATGTACCTATTTATTGTGGTACTCGACAAATGTTTGCCAAAGTAGTCCTGAGCCCATGTGGTGATATCACTTACAGAAGAATACGGATTCTTGATGCAGTGCTGCCTGAGGGATTGGAGATCGCAGTTGTTCAGCTTAGGCTTGTGTCCTTGTCCTTTACACACTGATATTCCTCCAGATTCCTTGAATCTTTTAATCTTTTTTGTCGAACATTGTTTTTAAACATTTCAATAATTTTCTCATGTACTTGTTGGCAAACTGGCAATTTTTAGCCCATATTTGCTCCTAAAGGACTAGACCTTTCTTAGATACTACTTTTGTACCAAATCGTAATTACAATCACATGTTGACATCACCTGTTTCAAATCACATTGTTATTTAACCAGTTTACCTGATTACTGCCCTAAACTGCTCCTGTCTCAACTGTTTTTGCAATGTGTTGCAGGTCTAAATGACAGAACAGGATGTATATTTACAATTGAAATGAAGCTGACAAGACAAAGCATGGGATATTTTGTGTTCATATTGTCTGCAATGAAATACAAGTCAAAGTAAATTTGGAAATCACTACTTTCTTTTTTTTTTTTGCGTTTTCCACACTGTCACAACTTTTTCTGATTTGGGGTAGTGACTATGGGTGTATATGTGGGTGTTTCTTTAATTTGCATATAATACTCTATGTGTGTGTGCCCCATTTTGCAAATGATAATGAAAGATAAAGGAGTAGATGCAACAGCAGGGGACATAGAAGATTTCCTCAGTAGTTTTTCAATAAAGTGAGTCTCTGACTTTGAATCTGAGCCAGCGATATGAACAAGGCTCTTACAGCAACCAACATCATGCTAAAAGTGTCCACTCAAAACCAAGCCTCTGTTTGTGTACATCTTCCTCCGCCAAGATAGAAATCCTTTGTTTTTGCCTCTCATCCCACTCATGCTGTCATGTTGAAGAGCTTCAGTAAATGCAGCAACTCCTGCAGAAGCTTTCACATTAACAATCTGTGGGGCTAACACTCCTCAAATTCATTCATTCATTCATTTTCCTTCGGCTTAGTCCCTTTATTCATCAGAGGTCACCACAGCGGAATGAACCGCTAACTTATCCAGAATATGTTTTACGCAATGGATGCCCTTTCGGTTGCAACCCAGTACTGGGAAACACCCATACACTCTTATTCACACACATACACTACGGTCAATTTAGTTCATTCAGTTCACCTATAGTGCATGTCTTTGGACTGTGGGGGAAACCAGAGCACCTGGAGGAAACCCACACAAATACGAGGAGAACATGAAAACTCCACACAGTAATGCTAACTGGCCCAGTCTGGACTCAAACCAGCAACCTTCTTGCTGTGAGGTGACAGTGCTAACCACTGAGCCACAGTGCCACCCTTTAAATTAAATTAAATTAAATTAAATTAAATTAAATTAAATTAAATTAAATTAAATTAAATTAAATTAAATTAAATTAAATTAAATTAAATTAAAGAAAATTAAATTAAATTAAATTAAATTAAATTAAATTAAATTGTATTAAATTAAATTAAATTAAATTAAATTAAATTAAATTAAATTAAATTAAATTAAATTAAATTAAATTAAATTAAATTAAATTAAGGCATAAGAAGAAAATAAAATCAAAAATGTAAGTACTTTTTTAAACAAATTTAAATAAAACTTCACAATTAAAGCAGTCCATGTGAATACTAATTCCTAACTTTCAAATATAATAGCTAAATACAGTAATCAAGTGCACTTAAGTATTTTACACCCCTGGATGTGATATGCAAAAAGAAAATCTCACAACCTGTTTCTACAGCGCGGCCAAAAGCTCATTTGCGTGTGGCTGCATTTCAACCATGTAATCACAGGACAAATAAGTATTGTTATTCCACCAGGGCTAATAACTGACTTGAGTTCTGGCCTTGTGGTGTGTTAATGTGAGTAATAGTGCTGCCACATGCAATATTCATCCCGCAAATGATTCTGTTTATTAAAGAAAACTCCCGAAAATGAAATATTGATCTCACGTTCAGTAGAGATATCGACCGGCAGTCCTTCAGATGCACACTGGTGTCTCGAGAGGCAAAGAGGAGGAGTTTTTTTTTATATAGTTTGGAGGAAAAGTTCTCTGCTCTCTTGTTTCACATGCCTACATTGCAGCAGATGAAGCTCTGTTTTACAAGAACTGTGGACCCGGTTAAGCAGAAAGCAATTACCAGACTGTGTCACCGCAGTGTCCTCTGGAGAGATTACTTGGTTGGAGGCAAGGACTACGTAGCGGAGGATGCTATTCCTGAGAGACGGAGGGCTTGACTCGATGCTCAAAGGGCTCAGTGTATAATTTGAATCTGCTGATTTGCTGGTCTGATGAGAGGACACGGGAATATGAGATCTGTTTTCACTCTTCTCCTGAAGAAAAGAACAGGGAATGTAGTAATAGATTATTAAATCATTATCTCTTTTGTATATTGAGTGTCCTGTGTTGTCTCGTTGACGTCATGTCACATTCAGTGTCCTTTTTGTGTTGCTTGGAAACAATTAGATGGCAAATGATTGCATTTGTTAGCATAAAACAAGTGCTTTCCGTGTGCTCAGTATTCAATGTTAGAGATACATTAAAGTGCACCTATGGTGAAAAATCAACTTTTCAAGCTGTTTGGACAGACATATGTGTTGGTTTAGTGTATAGACCATCATATTGGGTGATATAAACACACCCAGTCCTTTTTTTTCAATTTAACAACATAAAAACAGTGGACCAATTGGAGCGGTTTTGAGATTGACCGCAACTTGACGTAGGAGTGCGGTCCTAAAAAAGGGGTAAACTAGGTGCCCTTTAAAGGACACATATGTTACCCTTTTTTCCAGATATAAGTTTGTATATAAAACACTTTAATAAAAGTCTTTTGTGTCTCCAGAATGTGTCTGTAAAGTTTCAGCTCAAAACACCCATCAGATTATTTATTATGGCTTTCAGAAGTTTCTATTGTATATCGCTAAGCATCAGGTAGCGGTTTTTGTGACCTGTGCCTTTAAGGCTAGTCCTTCACGCTCACCATTTCCATGTGCCTCTCAGCGTGCCTTAATCTCCTCCCTCGACTGCCTCAGACAACAGACATACATAAAGGAAGGAGATCTCACGTAACGTTTGTGAGAAATACTACAGTAAAAACTTTACCAATGAGTATTTGATGTATTTGTTGTGGAGTTGCAACGATGAGTCACACACAATGTCACACACACACACACAAACAAACAAACACAGACAGACAGCACACTCGTTTAGCTTTGCACTCTTTTTGCACGCAAATGTGACAGGATACAGGTTAATCTCCACTGCTGTATGGATATCTGTTATGTTAATGTACAAAATAAACCTGATTTAACGTCCACAAACTGGGATTGAAGCATATTTTATAATTGTTCCGCCTCGCGGCTTTGGTGAAGTAAATCTGAAGTAAACCGCTGTAATTCATTACACACATGCACAGTTTTAAAACATTTTAAACTTTTAAAACTTACTCTTGATCATATTTGATGATGATGATGATGATTGATGATCCTAGCGAACTGAACAGATCTTTTATTCCCGGTTGATTTGCGCATGTCCTGTCTTGTTGATATGATTATAGGCATTACTACAGACATGTTAATACGCAGCTGTCAATCATTTCGGTGGGCGGGGGGACCGCACTTCTACATCAAGTTGCGGTCGATCTCAAAACCGCTCCAATTGGTCCACCAATTTTATGTTGTTAAATTTACAAAAAAGGACTGGGTGTGTTTATATCACCCCATTATGACAGTATATACACTATACCTACACATATGCCTGTCCAAACAGCTTGAAAAGTAGATTTTTTCACCATAGGTGCCCTTTAAATCAAATTTGACTTGATAAAAGCAGTTTGCCTTTTTATGTTGTAAATTTTAATGTAATAAAATGCTATCAAATAATAGCTCAAAATGGCTTCTCTCATGAGTTGTTCTCAAAGGCTGCATGCAAAAACTAGCATGCGTGTGGTCCAGTTTTTTTTTTTTAAGAGATAACTATTAAAGTGAAAGTTCAACCCAAAATGCCATTATTTATTCACCCTTAACTTGTTTCAAATCTTTTTCTTTTTTTTCTTTCTTTTGTTAAACAAAAAAGACGATTATTTTTTTAGAGATCTGGAAATTTAACAATGAGTATGTTTCCATGGACACCAATAATCTCTCAGTGGAGCTTCCGACTGAGCCGAGCCCAGTTTGATCAACTGTTGTCCGGTGTCGGCAGGAGGATTTCCCCCGGGCGCTACGTCATAAGCATGCCCCTACAAGAGAAAGCTCCTGATTGGTAAACGCGGCGCGAATGTCCGCTGAAGTTCAGATTTTTCAACTCAAGCGATTTGCGTAAAACACACGTCAAATGCACCAATCGCGCAAAATGCTCTACTCGCGCCGCGTCATTCATGCGTATCGTTCCGCAGGATGTCTGTTTGAGTATTTGCATTGACTTAAGCCTCCAACATTAGACACACTAGACTAAAAAATCTGTTTAGCTGTGCCTTTAAGGAATGAGCACTGTGCTACGTCTGACAGACCACACTATTATGTCTTTCTTTTCTTTTTCATTCTTTTAAAACCTGTTTTTCTACTCCTTGTTTTTATTTTCTTACACGTCTCTTTTATTCCTGTTTATGTAAAGCACTTTTAATTACCAATGTGTATGAAATGTGCTATATAAATAAACTTTCCTTGTCTAGAGTAAAAGCTGGTTTAAGCTGGTCTTGTAGCCTCATAAATTGAGTAAAATGGTGTAAAATTCGAGAATATCGCTAGTTGGATTTGATTTAGAACACTAAAAAGAAGCTAACCAGTTGTTTTTAGCTGTCAGCGGGATGACAACGTGCCATTAAAGCTGCTCCGAAATCTGGTAAAAAGCGCTCAAAACAGAGCTAAGAGTGTTGCACTTAAATTCACTGTAACTGAACGAGTCAAAGTATTTAACAAACAGGCAAGGTGACATTTAAATTTAGAAATGAGCAAAAACCGTGGAGCTGAGTGGGCTTGCTGATAACTATATCTCATCATGAAACACATCGATGGCATTGCGGTTATCACACATACAGTATATGTCAGGAGTGAGATGAAATTCAGTCTTGGCTATTGTATTTTCAACAGATAAGTGTGTTGTACTCCTATAATGAACTTGAGAGAGTTACCAAAAATGTGCGCTTAAAATTGATTGACTGTTTAATTTGTTCCTTCCCAGTGACAGATGACACAATGGTGCGAAGGCAGATATGATTCTACATAGATACAGAGGAGCATAATGAGCGTTTAGCAGTCTTTATTGTTTCTAATAGAGTGTCACACTTAAACACCCATTGAGAAAATCAATTTGTTTCCTACTACGCAGTATATGTGGGAGAAAGAGAGATACATACACAATGGAGCCTTCATTATGATGACAATTACTCAGAAAGTCCTCATGGTTGCTTTTGTGCATTGAAAATTGTTTTTATGTGGAGCCACAGACATTCAGAAAAGACATTTAATAATTCAAGTGGTTAAATACCGTACCTGAACAAAGGCCAAAAAACAGCCATCGAATGGAATGGAATTTTTGTTTTTCAGAATGTCATGAAAAAGAATAATGAAATATTATTGTTTATTTGAAGCGTTAGCCACCTATCAACATTCAATTCCCACCTCAAAAACTGCCTGATCAAAATCCTGGAGCTTTTTAGTGTTTTCTTGGGTCCACTTTGATTGTACTATTAAGTATTGCATATATTAACCCTCTGGGGTCTGAGGTAATTTTGAAGCCCCTAAGATGTTTTGACATGCCCTGACATTTGTGCTTATTTCAGCTACTTATTACATTTTATATACAATTTTTGATGTACATCCTAGTGTTTTTTAGAAAAAAAAATATTATGCATGGTTAGTGGGTTTAGAGAAAAAATGTAGCTGAAATAATGTCCAAAAACACACACTGAATGGGCCTGAATAAGACTTTTGAGTAACTAGTGTTGTAGTCTGTTTTGGGTCAGAATACTGTATGCAGGAGAGTGATAATGGTCATGAATAATTCACACCTTGAGAGACAAAAGACACTCCCCCACTGACTAATGTTCACCCATCAAGGGCATTGTAAAGCCATGGAATATTTGGAATTAAAGCTTTCAGATCAATTTTGTTACATCATAATACTTTTTTGTCAATATTATGGTGGTCAAATAGGAATCAATATGTGGATGTCAAATAGACGTCAAAGTTTTTTTGATGTGTTTTTTACAAATTTTATGCGATTTATTAATTCATTCCCTTGATTTACTAAATTGTGTGCACAATTTGTTTATTTGCTCCCTTTATTTTATAGATCATTTGAAAAAAGTACTATTTTGTTCACTTGTTTAAAATATATGAACATATTATTTAATATTATTACACAAGTATAATAATAATTTGTACGTTCATTATATGTAAAACATGCAAACAAAACAATAATTCATGTACTTCTTAAAACCACCTCAAAAACAAGTCAAAAATACATCAGATTTTTCAATTTTTGACGTATTTTTTGGTGCATGTTAAATGCTAATTTGCCATCAAGATAGTTTACACGCATTGTAGGAATACAAAATCCAGTGTAAATTTGTCATTTGTAATTAAAGCTTTCAGATCAATTTTGTTACATTACATTACATTAATACTTTTTTTTGTCAATATTTTGGTGGACAAATAGGAATCAATATGCAGATGTCAAATAGTTGTCAACGTTTTTTAATATGTTTCTGACATCAATTTAATCAAAAATGTTATAATTATTATTAAAAGTTATATTTTGTTCACTTGTTTAAAGCAATTAACATATATTATTTAATATTATTATATAAGTACAGTAATAATTTTTACCATGGTTTTATGCAAAACGTGCTCACAAAACAATAATTCATGGACTTCTTGTTAAAACCACCTCAAAAAACAAGTCAAAAACACATACATTTTTTTGATTTTTGACATGTATTTTGGTGCCAATGTTACATGTCAATTTGATGCCTCTTTGACATCAAGACAGTTGACAAGCATTGTAAAAATACAAAATCCAGTGTAAATAAAGCTTTCAGATCAATTTTGTTATAGTATAATATTTTTTTCCGTCATAATTTTGGTTGTCAAATAGAAATCAATATGTGGATGTCAAATAGACATCCACATAAAACACAAGTGGTTTTGACATCAATTTTATTAAAAACGGATCAAAGCGTGAACATTCAATGGCCATCAAGTTTTTTAGATCATATTGATTAGCTTTTTTGAGGGTTATTTTTATGTTGGATGTCAATTTGATGTCATTTTAAGAGGATGGAAAAAAGATGTCAATATGACATCAAGAAACTGACAATGATTTGATGTAAACTCCTTATTTGAAGCCAATTCATTCATTCATTCATTTTCCTTATAGTCCCTTTATTCATCATGGGTCGCCACAGCGGAATAAACCACCAACTTATCCAGCATATGTTTCCAGCGGATACCCTTTCAGCTGCAACCCAGTATTGGGAAACATTCATACACACTCATTCACACACATACGCTACGGACAATTCAGTTTATTCAATTCACCTATAGCGCATATCTTTGGACTGTGGGGGGAAACTGGAGCCCCTGGAGAAAACCCACGTGAACACAGGGAGAACATGCAAACTCCACACAGAAATGCCAACTGACTCAGCTGGTACTCGAACCAGCGACCTTCTTGCTGTGAGGTGACAGTGCTAACCACTAAGCCATCGTGTCACCTTGAACCCAATTACCAATGGAAAAATTACAACCCAATCTTAATATAAAACCATATCATACAGTATCCTAATCAAGGCTTGACTAATATTTGATATCAAATTGATGCCAGGGTGCCTGCTTGTGATGGTTATCTTGTAAAACACAACTGTTCTATTCAAACGAACAATGTACAGCAACAACTGTATAGGAATCTCTTTGTATTACTCTTTTATCCGAGGAGGTATTTGGAGATCACGGATGCCCATAATAGGGTAATTACAGAAGACATGACCCTGTTTCTTCTTCCCTAGTGTGTGTGATTCATAAGCGGCTGTGAAATCGGAGTAATGGGGGCCAGCACAAACAAAAGCTGCCTCTGCGATACAAGCCATCTACGCTTAATGCTGCCGGTGGAGGTGTAAAATAGGCCACAAACAAATGGCCATAGCACTGAACGTGAGACAAAGCTGGCACACTTTAAAACCGCCGACTATTAAAGCTGATGAATTGTTACCTAATGGCTGAATTTGCCGTTTAATGGGAGAGCGACTTAATCGGTGGCCTTAAAAAGGACAAAATGCCACAGTGCTGCAGCCTCCGCCGTATAAACCATACTGCCATTCTCCTTCCAGTTTCACACAGCTCTGCTTTTATTGAAGCTGAAATTTGCCAAATAAGGGTGAAAATCATTCAGCCAGCAAATGCAAATATGTCCAATCTACTGAACTGCTTTGCTTGCAGCACAATGTCAGGATCTAACGCTAAATTTTGGAGCTGTGATTCAAGCACCTCCGTGTCTAAATGATCGTGTTGATTGTGAAAGATGTGGATGTCAGAATCATAGCTTTTCTACTATGGTTGTTAGATGCTGTCTATAAAGTTTGAAGAATGACTGTACTTTTTGTTTAGGTCAAGTGTACAACACTACACTTGAATGTTTTGCTATGGAGTACTTGACACTTTCCTTCCATTTCTCTGTCTTGGTCGATGTTATTGAAATATTGCTGATAAAACAACATTTTACTGTTTTTCTAGACCAGTTTTACTTCAAGTGTGCTTGAATTTAGATGAATAAGTGAATTGAATATTTAAGTACACTGGGGAAAAATGCTGTTTGAATATATATATAAAATGCTGTTTGAATATATATATATATATATATATATATATATATATATATATATATATATATATATATATATATATATATATATTTAAAAAATCCCACAGGAATATACACTAAAGTTCCCAATATATATATATATATATATATATATATATATATATATATATATATATATATATATATATATATATATATATATTCAAACAGCATTTTACAGGGCTTGACATTAACACCCGCCAACCCACCAAATGCGGGTAGATTTCAGCGGTGGTGGGTAAGACAGACATTGCCACTAGCCAATTGGCTGGTTGAAAATAATTTTCCTGGATAATAATTCTTAAAAGCGGGTTTTGACAATAAGGATGGTCCAATATGCATGCAAAGGCGATATTAGAATTGAGAAGCAACATCCCTGACAAAAATAATTGTGTTCGCGCAAGCAATAGAAAGCAGGTGAATACCGAATGAGAGGATAATCACTCGCGTTAACAGCTGAGGTGATGCGCGCGACTGTTAAAAATGTGTGCGCTCCCATTTTCTTGCGTGAAGCAACTGTGTCTAGAAACACAAGTGATGTGATCGGTTCTCTTTCAAGTAGACTAGACAAAAAGTGATGAACATGCACCCACAGTCTTGCTGCTTTCAAAATTTCCAGATATGTCTTTTTGTAAGCAGCACCAGTTGCTTTCGCTTTAACCATTCTTTGAACAGATTATTTATGGGTCTAAGATTAAACGTGTGTGTGTGTGTGTGTGTGTGTGTGTGTGTTCATCCTTCAATTATCACATGGTATGTTTATTTCCTGCTTTCTTTTGTGAAAATATGGTTTAATTATCATTTTTTACAATAACATTGCTGGCTAGGACAGATTATGTGCATATGTTTTGTTAAATAAAAAGTATAGTATACAGCTATATTTTGCTTGTTTTGACACATTAAAAATTTGTGGCCAAGAAATAATTAATTGTTTATGTTTTGTGCGGTCAGAGATAAATTTGGTAAATCCTTCATTTTGAGCTCTGAAAATTATGGGAAATAAAAACTAATTGTAATACTATGAAACCATGACCCATTTGCTCATGATTATTGAGCAAGCTCAAACACGACACACAAAAAAATGAAATGAATGAGGAGGCGTGTGGAGATAACGCAAAATCTAAATCAAGTAATTTTAGCATGTCTAAGTCATATTTATGTGTATAAAATATATTTCCCCAACAATAAAATTGTGGCTAGTGAAAATGGCGACTGGCTAGTAATGTTGGAAAACAACTAGCAACAGTGGCTGGTGATCAAAAAAGTTAATGTCAAGCCCTGTATATATATTTGTATGTATGTATGTATGTATGTATGTATGTATGTATGTATGTATATATATATATATATATATATATATATATATATATATATATATATATATATATATATATATATATATATATATATATCTTTTGAGTGCATTATTGACTTCAGTCATGTGTACACAAAAAATTACATAAAAAAGTCATGACAACTTTAACTTAATTTATAAAGTTAATCAGGTTTCAACCTATTGTTTTTAGTTAAACAAATATAAACTTGTGATTAAATGATTAAAGTCAAGCACATTAAATAGCTAAGCACATTAAAATACAAATAAACAAGATGTTGTCTTACTAATATAAACAACACCTTCACGTGTGCTTACTGTTGTTTATTCACTTTTATCTTAAGAGTATTGTTAAAATAATTATATATACTCAATCAGTGCTCTAGGAATGTCTCTAAAACTGAACATGTTTATTTAGGACTAGTTTTCAATTGCATGTTTTAATCATATGTAATAAAATAAATATATTGTCAGTTTATTTATTGACAATTTTTGACCACCTACTGTATCCCTAAATACAATATCAGTGAAAATGTTTAAGGGTTGGTTCACACAAAAATGAAAATTATGTTATTACTTACTCACCCTCATGTTATTCCAAACCCCTGAGACCTTTGTTTATCTTTGTAACATAAATTAAAATAATTTAGATGAAATCTGAGAGCTCTCTCATCCTCCATAAACAGCAACAGACCCGACTCGTTCAAAGTCCAGAAAAAAATTAAAAATCATATCAGATGCCATACCATATTATCAAGCTATGAGAATACTTTTGTGCACATTTGAGTAAGTAAGCATAATACATAAATAACCACTTTATTCAACAGTTTCTTCTCCTCAGTGTCAGTATATTGCACACTTTCAGGAGAGCACTGTGCACTGATGTACCTTAAATTAAGGATTGAACAAAAAAGGACAGCTATTTAACAAAACAAATGCAAACAGACAAATTCCCTCAATATACTGTAGCTTGTAACATTATTGTTTTGCTTTTTGCACAAGCATGACATCTCAGCAGCTTGTATCTTGTCTCATTTACTAAATGGCATGAGTTACTGGCCTTACAGCTTAAAGCATACAGCCAATACTGAATACACACCATCTCCAAATGTACACAGAGAGTAAATCACAATGCACTGGTAGTGCATCGATTTATTTTTGCCATCCTGGCGCACACACACACAGTAATACACAGCACCAAATACACATCCAGATGCACACACACACTATCTCTACTCCTTCTGATTTCCTCTTCCTGGCTAGACCAGGATGGTAGGAGGGTTATTTATGCTGGTTTGGTGAGGCAGGCTGCTGGGATTGAGGATTGCTCTGTAAAGCCTTCACTAAGTCCCTTTATGATTTGGACACAGCGGCGCATATTAGACACAGAGTCTTATCACCGAGGCCCATGTAGGAATAACTCCTCCTTCCACCGAATGTCCTCACACTGCAAAAACCCTCCAGACCTGCGCTCCCACCTCCTCCCCCTACCGACAGATCCATTTCAAAGAGTATTTACATACAATAAATAAATAAATAAATACACACAACGATAAGGATGAAAACAGCTCATTATTCTGAATTTCTCGTTCTGAAGTTAGGGCAAGGAAATATTTTCTGAAGTAGCGAGTAATGGTCAATTTTTTATTTCACTATATTTTTCCACAACATATAATATTCACTGTAAAAAATGCAGGGTTCCACACAATTCCTTCATGTTGTCTCCACACAAATCGATTACATTAACTCAATCCTTTTGATTTAAGTGAATTAAAATAATTAAGTGCCATATAATGAAAATATATATCAAGGTATACCAAGGCATGATAAGAAATCAGTATATAGAAATGGACAAACCGTGTGCCCCAGAGATCATTGTTTAATCGTTGTCATGTAAACTCCACAATTGTAAAACCCTGGTAGAAAACGGCCCAATCAGAAGACAAAACAAACTGTGACAATACTCATGGGTCATGCCCTCTGCATTTGCATGTATGACTACTTTAGGTTGTTCATCCGTTAACACAAATTCCTAATCAGGCAATTATATGGCAGCAACTCAATGCCTTTAGGCACATAGACATGGTCAAGACGATCTGCTGCAGTTCAAACTGAGCATCAGAATGGGGAAGAAATGTGATTTTAGTGACTTTGAACATGGCATGGCTGTTGGTGCCAAAGCTGGTCTGAGTACTTTAGAAACCGCTGATCAGCTGGGATTTTCACACACAACCATCTCTAGGATTTACAGAGAATGGTCCAAAAAAGAGAAAATATCCAGTGAGTGGCAGTTCTGTGCCGAAAATGCCTTGTTGATTCCAGAGGTCAGAGGAGAATGGCCAGACTGGTTCTAGATCATAGAAAGGAAACAGTAATTCAGATTACCACTTGTACAACTGAGGTAAGCAGAGGAGCAACTCTAAATGGACAACCCGTCCAACCTTTAGGCAGATGGACTACAGCAGCAGAAGACAACACCGGGTGCTACTCCTGTCAGCTAAGAACAGGAAACTGAGACTTCAATTCGCACAGAAATAGACAATAGAACATTGGAAAAACATTGCCTGGTCTGATGAGTCTCGATTTCTGCTGCGACATTTGGATGGTAGGGTCAGAATTTGGCATCAACATCATGAAAGCATGGATCCATCCTGCTTTGTATCAATGGTTCAGGCTGGTGGGGGTGGTGTAATGGTGTCAGGAATATTTTCTTGGCACATTTTGGGCCCATTAGTACCAATTGAGCGTTGTGTCAATGCCACAGCCAACCTTATATTGTTGCTGACCATGTCCATTGCTTTATGATCAAAGTGTACCTATCTTCTGATGGCTACTTCCAGCAAGATAATGCTTTCTTGAACATGACAATAAGTTCACTGTACTCAAATGGCCTCCACAGTCACCTGAACTTAATCCAATAGAGCACCTTTGAGATGTGGTGGAACAGGAGATTTGCATCATGGATGTGCAGCCAACAAATCTGCAGCAACTGTGTGATGCTATCATGTCAATATTAACGTTCAATATTAATGACAATCCATATATGGTCAATTATGGACCTTCTGATTTTAGACGTATTTTATCGAGTAATAAATGAGCTTATAAAAAACGTTTCTGGATATTTCTTGATCATGCCATAAAGCTACTATGTAGATATCAGAGAACAATTTACCTTTAAGAAAGCATCTTTAAGAATTGTGTTGGTTCAACTCATTTTACATAAGTCATTTGAACAAGAAGCAAAAGTCATTATTTTGTGTTTAAAATACTGATCTTATTTTTTAAATATTATTATCATTATAATTTTAGTATTAATTTAAAAATACATTTAGCAAATATTAAAGTAGTGAATGACTATATTTTTCTGTAATGGTAAAATGGTAAAATATTGAAATTAAGACATGATATTTCCATATTAAAATATTTGTTATATTAATCTATAATGAAATTATATTCATTGTAAAATATTGAATTATAGCGAATGAAAGTTGGGCAGAAAGCCAACAGGATACAACATCTAATGCATTTGGCACAACGCATCAACATTAGAGTTATGGCTTTAAATTATGGTCTGAACAGACAGTGCCAAATAAAAATTAATAAAAGGATCAGTAGAACTGAGAGAGAGAGGGAGAGAGAGAGAGAGAGAGAGAGAGAGAGAGAGAGAGAGAGAGAGAGAGAGAATGGAAGGAAAACAGGCGATACGAGGCTGAACAAAATACAGAATAACTGATATAAGATCAGTGTAGTGCTTGACGCTACATGAAAATTTAAACCTGAAAATAAACAGAACTTTCAGACATTAAAAATACAAAACAAATAAATTAAGAAAATAAAATATGTTAATGAAAGGTTCATTTTAAGTTTTAGCCTTTCATTTTTATATATTGAATAAATCAGCAGCATTTCTAAAGTTTCAGATTTATTTATACATGGAATTCATTCATTCACTTACTAATTTGTCTCTGTATAGAAATATAATGGAATATTGCTTATAGAACTATATTTACTGACATTTTTACTACTTTTACATTATTCATCTATAATTATAAATGCAATAATTGAATAATGCAACAGCGTGCATGATAGTGATATGATGATTCTGTAATATATAGTAAAAAGTATACCTCATATGCTAAACATATACAGTGCATCCGGGAAGTATTCATAGCGCTTCACTTTTTTCACTTTTTTATGTTACAGCCTCAAGCTGCTGGGCATTGTGGGCATTGTGTGTGCGAAATTGTGTCATACGGCGCTGCGAAAAGGGGCGGGATTAAACAAGATGTTTAGACATTTAATAAAGCGAGCGATTGCTCCATGACGCAGGTAGGTCACGTGAACATGACAAGATGGCGGATGTAGTACGTCCGAATTCCATTCATACTTCTCACATTCATACTGTATAGAATGTACTTTTCTAACGGTTAAATAGTACGTTTAAATTCAAATACAGTACCTTCTGAGTAGTAGCAAGGTTATAATAGTTTTGGATTTTTCATTAGTTTCTATTTCGTTTTGACTTATTGTTTTCAAATTCAGTTTGTTTTAATTAGTTTTTAGAGGCAGATTTAGTAGTTTTTATTAGTTTCTATATTTTGAAATTGCTTAGTTTTAGTTTAGTTTTTATCAGTTTCAGTATTAGTTTTACTTTTTTTTTTTTCTAAATAAGGATATTTGTAAGGTGCAAGAATTAAAATCATCAGAATAAATATTGTATAATAAAAATTCAGCCATGCATTTTTTGATACCTGTATTCAGAGGACACATGACCACTACCATCTACCCATCCTCAAATTCAAATACAACAACCCACAAGATAGCAGCCTTAAGTAAAATATGTGTGCAAGGCTGCTTCTGAGGTAAGATACACAGTAGTGATGGAACTTTCAGATATTTACTGCGGATGTCAGGACTCAACATATTAAAATTATGTAGTCAACAATAGTAATTTCAGTCAGTTAAAACATCACCATGATCCATGAAAGTAAAGTTTTGCAACCCAACTGAAGCATAATTCACTTATTTAAATTCTATTACGATTATCTGTTATGAAATAAACTTACGTTTCACCAGATCCTCTCATTTAACCCCTCGGTTTACCCGCGGTGCAGTTGTTCAAGTTTAGTTCAGTCACAGCAGGCTGCCATATACTGTTTGTGTTCGGTTCACTGAATCACGCATGCACTGTTTTGTCGGATCACCGCTTCTCAATTTGATCTCAGTGTAATATTACTGTTCTAATAACGGAATAAGAGTATATATTGGATTATTTAGAGTTAGAGGGCGGTATTAGGCTTGTTAAAAAGTGAGTAGTCTATGGACGAGTGCTTACTGGAGTGGAGATGCGAATCGTTTCAAATGATTCAGTTCGATTAGATGAACTAGTTCAACTGGTTCATTTAGAAGATCCTGTTAAAAAGTTTCATTCGCGATCGCGATACAGAGATAAAACCCATTATTGGGCACAAATGTATTAAAGTAATAGCGATAAGTCTCTGTATTTAATGCTATCACCGTGATGCTGTCATGTCCACTCATTTTTGTCGCAAGAGCAACAACGAGGATGACACGGCTCTATCTGGCCAATGGCAGCAGGACTACAGACTCTGAGGTGCCGTACGGGTCAAACACCTGCAGCGCAGAGTAAATAGATTTACTTCTAAAAGGCTTACAGTAAGATTATGTATTAAATACATTTACAAATACGAAAACAAAGGAGGTTTTTGCTATAATTTTAGTTAGTTTCAGTTAGATTTGTATGAACATAATACAGTTTCAGTTAGTTCTAGTTTTTTAAAAAACTCATTTTTATTTTTATTTCAGTTAACGACAAATATTTAACATTTTAGTTTTTGTTTTTTCGTACGTTTTCATTTTTTCGTTCGTTTTCGTTAACTATAATAACCTTGAGTAGTAGGCAGTTTCGGACGCAGCCATACACCTGTCTATAAGGTCCCAGGGTTGACCAAGCGTGAAGACAAAGGAATTGTCAGCAGACCTCCGAGACAGTATTGTCTCGAGGCACAAGGCTGGGGAAGGTTACAGAAAAATCTCTGCTGCTCTGAAAGTTCCAATGAGCACAATGGCCTCCATCATCCGTAAGTGGAAGATGTTTGGAATCACCAGTACTCTTCCTAGGGCTGGACGGCCATCTAAGCTGATCGATCGATCCATCCATCCATCCATCCATCCATCCATCCATCCATCCATCCATCTACCCATCCATCCATCCATCCATCCATCCATCTACCCATCCATCCATCCATCCATCCATCCATCCATCCATCCATCCATCCATCCATCCATCCATCCATCCATCCATCTATCTATCTATCTATCTATCTATCTATCTATCTATCTATCCCTCTGTCCATCCATTCATTCATCCAATCCATGTTTATGCATCCATCCATTCAATTCAATTCAATTCACCTTCATTTGTATAGCGTTTTTACAATGTAGATTGTGTCAAAGCAGCTTCACATAAAAGGTCATAGTAAATTGGAACAGTGTAGTTCAGTTCTTAGTATTTAAGTTCAGTTCACTTTAGCTCAGTTCAGTGTGGTTTAAAAATCACTACCGTCCATCCAGAAAAATAAATATTATAAAATCTTAACAGTAAATAAAAAACCCATCTGTTCTAACGCTTGCATCATGAGTATAGTCTCTGTGAGTGTAGCATTTAAGCCTTGGTGATTTGATATTGCTGAACCAACCAGCACGGGGTCAAAGGTCAATTCACCCTCGCATGGCTCAAGCTGTGCTTCTATCACCTGCAATCCCTATGGTGCCCAAGGCAACTAGGGCTAGTCTCCATGGTGACGGCAGCATCAGCAGCAGCAGCAGCGGCGTGCAGTGTCCTTGATGTGAAGATGGAGGAGAGATATGAACTCTTCCCTCCCTTTCCCCTCACTTTCTCCTTCCTTCACTCCCTCAGGTCAATCAGCCACACACACATACACACACAAATACAAGCACACACATTCAGGCTGAAGTAAGAATGAAATAAGGCACTAGAAATGGAAAAAGGAGTGTCTTTTAGGCTGCAGACTAGACTTGTAGAGTAAATACACTGTACTCCGTTGTGCTTTGCTGATGTTGATCTCTGTGAGTTTTGTTTTTCATCATGTGCTGCAGTACAGACTGTATCTCTGTGATTCATCATGCGACAGCTTGAGCTTGTGTAAAATATCACGTCTATGCCACACTGCTACAATATGATACATGCCATGCTATCATATTATGCATTATCCTCAGTTTTTTGCATGCATTTTTTATTTCTCTTTGCTATTTGGGCTTATTGTAACCTAATTAGAATAAAACCTATGTATCACCTTTTGATATGATGTACTTTTAGAGAAAAATTATGTTCATATATGTGGACTTGTGGTCCGAATTTCCATAAAACACTTTTTCCTGACTGTTTTTTAATGCATTAATATCACATACATATTGTTGAACATGTTTTGACTATCAGAGTGTAAAAACCAATTTTTTTTCCCCATTTGGACAGTTAAAAATAGTGTTTGGGACATTTCCTATGATGCAAAACAGTTGCAGGATGACACTGTATGTAACAAATATAAAACATTCAAGTATTTTGAATAGCCACATAAGAGTTAAAATGTGCTGTCCACGTATGTGGCCACTAAAGCCCCAGCAGGTTATAGTATTCTTTCATTCATTCATTCATTCATTCATTCATTTTCTTTTCGGTTTAGTCCCTTTATTAATCTGGGGTCGCCACAGTGGAATAAACCACCAACTTTTCCAGCATATGTTTTATGCAGAGGATGCCCTTCCAGCTGCAACCCATCTCTGGGAAACATCCATACATACTCATTTACACACATACACTACGGACAATTTAGTCCACCCAATTTACCTGTACCACGTCATTGGATGTGTGGGGGAAACCGGAGCACCCGGAGGAAACCCACGTGAATGCAGGGAGAACATGCAAGCTCCACACAGAAACGCCAACTAACCCAGCCGAGACTCAATCCAGTGACCTTCTTGCTGTGAGGCGACGGCACTACCTACTGCGCCACCGTGTCACCTTTATTTATTTATTTTTTTATGTTTTAATGCCATATCAGCAGCATTGGCTGTATTCATGGCAAAACCTATACCAAAAATTCTATATATAATGTGCAATCATATCAGCTTCTTAATAAATATTCATTGTACAAAAAACATACACAACCTGACAAAAGTCTTGTCGTCTTTTCAAGTTTTAGGAACAACAAATAATAAGACTTCAAGTTGATCATTCGGTATCAAACTGCTTATTTTACCAAAATTAAAAATGATTATGCTTAAGAATTAATATTGTGTATAAATCCCATGAGCTTGGACAACTGCATCCATACATCTCTGCAGTGACTCAAATAACATCATCTGGAATGGCAAAGAAAGCATTCTTACAGGACTCCCAGAGTTCATCAAGATTATTTGAATTTATCGTCAATGCCTCCTCCATCTTACTCCAGACATGCTCAATAACATTCATGTCTTGTGACTGGGCTGGCCAATCCAGGAGCACCTTGACCTTGCTTTTAGGAACTTTGATGTGGAGGCTGAAGTATGAGAAGTGCTATACTCAAGAGTTTACCCTCTCCTGTGGTTTGTAATGTAATGGGCAGCACAAATGTCTTCATACCTCAGGCTGTGGATGTTGCCATCCACTCTGCAGATCTCTCACATGCCCCTATACTGAATGTAACCCCAAACCATGATTTTTCCTTCACCAAACTTGACTGATTTCTAGGAGAATATTGGGTCTATGCGGGTTCCAGTAGGTCTGCAGTATTTGTGAAGATTGGGATGCAGTTCAACAGAAGATTCATCAGAAAAAAATTCGTCACCTTTCTAAGTGATCAACTAGATGTCAAGATATTATTTGTTTCTCTTAAAACTGGGATCAACGACAAGACTTTTGTCAGGTAATGTACACATAACAACACTGAAAACAGTCATAAATAATGTTTTAGTTTGATTAATGATAATTATTCTAAGATTCCTACAGAAAACACCTTTTTAAAAATGTCCCTTAATATATTATCCAAATGAAAACCTTCTCTAATATTATTTAAAAATACACATTCTCTTAAAAAATGTTTTGTCATCAAAGTATTCTTACATAAGTCACAAACAGGTTCTTCTTCCCCTTTCAATAAATATGAGTGTGTAAGTCTTGAGTGAAGCATTATAGCTTAAAACCATAAACTACACGAATGTTTTGTGGATGGATGCTGACATAAATTTATCATGCACCCCATGTTGAGATGCAATATGTGCATCTGCAAATGGGAACACAGCCACACAAATTTCCAAAGAGTACTGAAACTTCCAAAGTACTGAACAATAAATTCACAAAAGTACAATAAAGCTCAATTTGACCAATCAATCTATCGATCTAACTATCTATGTACATCCTCTCATTCATGTATCCAATCCTTTTCATTTATTTGTTTGTCCACCCACCCATTCATCCATCTTTCAAATTCTTCATTCATTTGTCCATCTATCCCTACTTCCATTTATCCAGCTCAGTCCATTCTTCCATCTGTTTTTCCATCCATCCATCCATCCATCCATCCATCCATCCATCCATCCATCCATCCATCCAATTCTCCATCTATCTGTCCATCTATCTGTCCATCTATCCTAATACCATTTATTCAGCTCAGTCCATTCATCCATCTATCCATCCATCCATCCATCCATCCATCCATCCATCTACACCTGTACACCCTTCCATTCATCAATCCAATCCATGTTTCGTGCATTTGTTGGTCCATCCATCCATCCATCCATCCATCCATCCATCCATCCATCCAAATAAACCTTCACCTTTCCATCATCTCCTGATCCATCCATCTACTTACTCCACGATCATTTTATAATCAAATAGGTCTAACTGAAATTTTATTAAACTCCCTGACCATTATACAACAAAGTGTTCAATCTACTACATAAAAGTATATTTGAGTACATCCTTACATTATGACAATGTAACGCAATTTAGCAAAAATACTGTAAGTATCATAATATTAAACCTGAGAACAAATCTGCAACTCATTAATATGCATTGGACAGTGTTTACAAGACAAAGCAGCCAAAAACTGAATGTTTAATTCCAAGTGTCCGAAAGAGAGAGAGACAGAGAGAGATAGAGATGGAGAGTGGAAATCAGTCTCATAAAACTAAATTACAATTTTGAATTCAGCACAATGTCCCTGTGATGGTCTCCAACAACAATAAATGGCTCAGTTTCAGGAAACTGTTTGCCCTTCCAAGTGTATCAGCTACGGCACATCTGCTCAATGTCAGTCAAAGTAAAATACTAAAACCCAAAAAGCTGATGACCAGACCTTCTTCTGTCTGAAAGACCAAAAAGAACAAAACGAGTTACAGTAAATCAGTCTCTTTCAATCCATAAGTGACCAGACGTTTGCTATGTTGTCAAGTTTTTCAAGCTACTACTTCTCTGAAAACTAACATATTTTAACTTTAACAATGGCTGTAGCAGACAATACCAAAACACCTTATATTAAAATGGTGGACCTTTTCAGTTCACCAAATGTTTAAAAATGTGACATAATTATCATAAAGTCAAAGAAGCTATCACAAAAGATGTTTCTTTTAAAGTGTTTAAAGGGAATCTATTATGCAAATGTCACTTTTAGAACGGGTTGTATATAAGAGTGTGTGAATATGACCAGCTTTTAATGGTAAACATGTAATATTTTAATTTTTTTATAATCACACTTCATAAAAACTGTCTGCAGAAACACTTTGATTGACAGTCCCCTTTTCTACATGAAATCCATGGGGCAAAGCCCCATTCATTAGTGACAATATCTCTCCCTTTATTAGCATAAGAACTTGTTTTTGAATCTGCCATTATGCTGACACTAAGGGTGTACTCACACTATGTACAGTTGCCTTGAACCGTGCCGAAGCAAGCATGTCCCCCCCTCCCCTCTCCCCCGACAGCCTGCACTCACATTGCATCCGAGCCAGAGCATGCTTACATCATTGATGATGCGCTGTTCAGTTTACAGAAGAGAAGCGCTCTCGCTCAGCACAGTGGAGATTTCTTTATTTATATTGTTTTAGTTGTTTGAAATGCATTGACAAATATCTTTTAATAGTCAAATATTTTGCCAAACAGATCAGCCAATTTTGATGTTCATAAATAATCATCAAGTAATTGTGCTGCACGTATTAGGAGGATTGCTGAAGGTGAAGCAGTCGTGCAGTGGGGGAGTCTTTAATAAACTATGACAGTTCACATTCATTGAAAAGTAAAAATTATTAATAAATCCATATGAAACAGTCCCTTAAAAGTCATTTCTCATCTTCAGTTTCGGGCTCAGGCAAGCTTTGCAATTGCACCCACACTACAAGTGTACCGCGTCAAAGCCCAAGTGAACCACACTCTGGCACACCTCTTCAAAACTGGGCCAGGGCCGGCCAACTGAATCGCGCCTGAGCCCGATTCAGAGCACTCACACTTCTCAAACGAACCGGGAAAAGCGCCTGGGCACGGTTCGGATAGCTTCATGAGATCACACTTAGTTGAGGATTGATTATAAAGCTTGTTTGGCATGCTGTCTCGGGAGAGAGCCCTAAGCTCATAAGATCCTCGAGCCCGAGGCTCCCTCTAGTTTGCAAGGCAAGAGGGGAGTTTGAGCTCAGGTACAGTAGATCTTGAGAACTCCCCTGCTGTAGTAGCTAATGAACAGATAGTGATTGCTCTTAAGAGATAATGACTTACTAGGAGCACATCTATGATACCGATTTGGATTTGTCAATTAACTTAAGTTGCATGTTTTTGGATGGTGGGAGGAAACCGGGGAACTCGGGGGAAACCCACATGAGCACGGGGAGAACGTGTAAACTCCGCACAGAAATGTCAGCTGCCTTGGTAAGGACTAGAACCAGTGACGTTCTTGCTGTGAGGCAACAGTGCTAACCACTGGGCCACTGTGCCACCCATCTAGGAAAGGAGGAGGAGTTGGTGTGGAAGGGGGGATTCTTCAAAACGAAGATGGCTGTTATATGGAACTTAGTGTATTTACAGTGGCTTAGGAATCGTCTGATTGGTGAATCATAAATTGGATAATTCGGGACCAGCCACAAGCAATCATAAGCACGTGATCCTCTCGAAATTAGTATATAAATAAACTTCACATAGTGTGAGTGTGCCATAGGCATTTGTAGCTCTGCCCTTTTTTGAAAAGAGCACAATCTCAATTGAATTTAAAGCGATAGTTACCAAAATGGCAAAATTAGAATCAAAGCCTACAAGAGACAGTTTCAAAATGTTATAAAACATTATTTGTTTGGTATTTTGAGCTGAAACTTCACATACACACTTTAGGGAAGTCTGTGACTTATTTTGTAAAAAGGGGCATTATAGGTCCCCTCTAACCAGGGGTGCCCAAACTTTCTCTTATGAAGGGCCAAAAACCAAACATTATTGAGGCCAGTGGGCCGTAGCTATTGAAAATCATTTTAACATTTTCATAATGAACTTATTACAGTAAAAACAAAAGCAATCTCATTTCTAACAGAATAGAGTTCCACTGTATTTTGCCTTAATTTGCTCTCCCATGTCTCCTGCATAGTCCTCTATTTGTCAAGTGACAGTATTTACATTTTAAATACTCAGATTCAATTACATTTAATATCACTTTGCTTTTATTTTGTAGCTCAGCAATAAACCAAGCACACAAAAAAGATTACGTCAAATTAGAAATGACGATCTCGGTTATAGGCATTCACCCCAACCTTCTCCATAATTCTCAGATGGGATGGTGAGTCAAATCACAGATTACAATGGGCCAACTTTGGGTTCGTGGGCCCTACTTTGGGCAGCTCTGCCTTTTACACTATATCATATGTGTCACGATCACCAGCGATCTAGCCTATGCAGATCGCAAGAGAACTACGCATCTGCCACCACATGAACAACTACCATAATGTCTTGTGTCAATCAACACCCGCAACAGCTGACAGTAATCCGAAAACTCACACACAAAGCTGAAACTCACAATCGGTGATTACCTGGAAAATAAAGACACGTCTTTTTTTCACACACACTGCTGAGTCTTGTTAGTCTGTAACTTGTACGAGCCGTTTTTTGTTCGTTTTGACCTTTTGCATTGTTTTATTGTTTCCTTTGTTTTCGCAGCCTGTCCTGACCATTCACCTGTTTTTGACTACGATTCTGGATTTCCTGTATGCTTCTGTTTGCTCGTTTTGACCAATGCCTGCTTGAATAATCTATTTAACAAACTGCATGCGCATCCTCAACCCCGTTGTCCAGCATAAATTCATTACAATATGTCTATTAATTTACAACTCTTTCATGAGATTATGGTTTAATAACAGCTTATATTCTGTTTATTTAAACATATTGGCAATAGGAAATTATATGAAACTATATGCCTGACCCATTTTTTTTTTTTTTAGCAGATTCTGATTAGTCTACATTCTCTCTTCATTTTCCCACAAGGTAGCTGTGCAAATGATACTGTGGTATCAAGCTGAGCTATATGTATATATAGTTGTATGTATACGTCAGTTTGACATAGCAAGAAAGAGAAACCTCACAAAAAGCAGCTCCATGCTGTCACATCATATGCAGCGGTTGCTGAGAGACAGTCAGACTGCAAGAATAAATAAATAAAGTCTCTAAAGAAGAGAAAAGCCTCGAACACACCGAGATTCCTCCCACGAGCTGAACTCTCTTTCTCTCTGTCTCCTATCTTTCTTTAAGGATACGCAACATGCTTTATAAATTAGATTTTTTTTATCTGAACACCGCCCTTGCAGGAAAATATGTCAAATTTACAGGTTTTAACAAAAAAGCACAGGAAGTGAAGTGTCATGTTACCAGAACCAACCTTATAACCAGTATAACCTTACAACCATAAAATACAGAAGCTCAACAGGTTATATCAGTTAAAGAGATAGATCCAACACAGGCTCATTCTGAAAATGTACCCCTATATACATTCCTGCAGAGTGTCAAATACATCCCAGGAGGTACTGTTTTTGCAGTTTTTGTTTTCGCGAATCCACCAGAAGTCGCTGTGCATGCTTTTTGAGATCTCACATTTCTCTCAGGAGTGCCATTCGCACCTGCTGTTTTCACATAAATCCACTGTCGACTGACCCCACCAATAGTGTTTTCAAAAGCACCCGCCAACCCACTTTCCTAAACCCAACCAACAGTTTTAAAAAGCAATCCAGAAAAAGAAAAGCCCTTGCCTGATTTTTACAACATTTTTTTCAGATTTTACTATGTTCTCACCCTGTTATTTGCTTGTTTCTTTTATTTCTTGGCTTCTGTTTTTGTTTTACCCTATAATAATGAATATTCTGGAACTGTTCTTCACTGGACTCGAACCTCGTTGTCGTGGTCAACTCCTCTCTGCATCTCAAGTTTGCTGACGTACATGGCGAGCTACTGGACAAACATCATAATGCCACCCCACCCCCCCACCTTAGTGTTCGTTTTAAAGACCAAATGCAGCCATGCATACTTCTGGCTATGTAATTCGTGGTATCCAGAAATTTATATAGGGCTACGTTTTCAGAATGAGCAGAATTTCAGAATCAGAATTGGTTTGATAGTTCACCCAAAAATTAAAACTGTCATTATTTACTCACCCTTCACTTCTCACAAACCTGAATGACTTTCTTTTTTTCATCTAAAGACAGAATAAGATATTTTAAAATGTTTTATAAACCTGTAACCATTGACTTCCATAGTATTTGTGAAAGTTAATGGTTATAGGTTTCTACCATTCTTCAAAATATATTCTTTTGTGTTCAGTTGAATAAAAAAACTCATTAAGGTATGGAACCACTTAAGAGTGAGTGTGAGTTCATTTTCATTTTTGGGTGAAATTTTCCCTTTAATGCATTTGGCACAACATACCGAAACATGAAATATTATAGTTACTACAGCTTTAAATTATAGTGTAAGCAGACAGTGCCAAATATAAATTAATAACAGGGTTCAGTACAGCGAAGAGAACAAACAGAGGCGCAATCTATGCAACACAAGGTTGAACAACATGAAGAATAATGAATATATAATCAGTCCAAAATCTGATATTAAACTTGCAAATGGACATTCTGATATTAAAAATGTAAAACAAAGAACTGCTGTGATGTTATCATAAAAGGAAGGGGGAAACTGCTGCAGATGCTAATAAAATATGTTGATATTTAATCTTTTCATAAATCAGAAGCATTTCAGATTTTTAGATGGATGGATAGATGGTTGACATATATTCATTTATTCAATCAATGATTAATTTCAAGTATCAATGATTAATTTCAGGTCTGAGGCCTTTATTGAAAATTTACATTTCATAGATATTTCTATTTCACATTATGCCAGTTTATTATATATTGTTTTTCATTTTTTTTGCTTTACCATTTAAATACACATATTAAAAATGTTGTAGCATATTAAAATCCATTTACCTTAAGCAAAATACAGTCCAAAGCATGCTATAATAAGCAGATGGCCATGCACTGCTGTGTAGGAGAACCGAACGACACTTTTAAAGCGAGGCGTGTGGTGTACCCTAATCTCCGTTCCGCCGAGCATCAGAGGAAATGCTGTAAAAAAACAATTTGCCATATGTGAGAATCAAATGAACAGGCACCCTGTCATGCAAAGAAATTAAAAGAAAATAAAAAATAAACAGATAAAACCCGAGGCATCATTTTGTCGGGGTCATTTGCATTGCCACAACAAAGTCTCAGTCTCTCTCACACACAATCTCACGCACACACACATGCACACTTGTATATATGGTTTACAAGGGCTCTCAATAGGCGTAATTTATGTTAATATTTTATGCCATTATGTTAATTTTATAATCATTTTTAAGCTATTTGAATTATGAGGACACAAGGCATGCTTTCATTAATCACCTTCATGCCCAACTACGTACCCATGCCATTATACAGTTTTGTGTCTGTATATTCTATTCACCTACCCCAAACCCAGCCTTCACAGGAAAACAAACTGCACTGTTACATTTCAAAATACATTTCCTTCATGGAGACTAAACAAATGTCCCTACAAGGTCAAACATGACTGGTATTGCTATGTGCTATACATTCAGTCCCCACAACATGAAAAGTACAAGATGCGCACACACACTTGTATATATGGTTTACGAGGACTCTCTATATGAATTTTAAATGTAAAAAAAAACTGTTAAGTATGATTTTTAAGTTATTTGAATTATAAGGACATAATAGATGTTTCCGTAAACCACCTTAATAGAGTATATGAGGTCATACCCATGTTATTATGCAATTTTGTGTCCTTGCAAACCACATAAACAAATACACACACACCATTCAGCTATCTTTATGAGGACTTCCATAGATACTGATCTTTTTATAATGAACACTACTACTAAAGCCAGTCCTCAGAGGAAGCAACCTTCATTTTTACATTTCAAAATACATTTTCCCTATGTATTGTCCCCATAAGGTCAAAATTGATTGATATTCCCATACTTGTGGGGACTTTTGGTCCACACAATGTGAGAAATACAAGGCACATGCATAAACAATTTTTATAGTCCATCCACCAACCCTAAACCCAACCATCACAGAAAACAACCTGCATTTTTATATTTTCCAAATACATTTTTCACATGGGGACCAACAAAATGTCCCCACAAGGTCAAAATTGATTGGTATTGTCATACTTGTGGGGACATTTTGATCCAATGTGAGAAAAGGCATGTGCACAAACACACAAACACACACACCCACACACACATGGTTTACAAGGACACTCCATGGGAATATTGCATGTTAAACAGTAAAATTCACTTATCATGTGGCATTACCCTTAAACCCAACCCTCACATGACACTTGTGGAAACTTTTAAACGTCAAATGACCCCATTAAGTAGGGTAGTATTTTTAGGCAGTTTGAATTATGAGGACACAATGCATGTTTTTGTAAACCACCTTAATAGTGTAAAAATAGGTCACACCCATGTCATTATACAGTTTTGTGTCCTTGCAAGCACAAAAACAAGTACACATATACAGCTTTATGAGGACTTCCCATAAATATTAATGATTTTTATACTGAATAGAGTGCATAGTCCATCCACCTACCCTTAACTCAACGCTTACAGAAAAAACCCCTGCATTTTTACATTTCAAAACATATTTTCCTCATAGTGACCAACAAAATGTCCCCACAAGGTCAAAATTGATTGGTATTGCAATACTTTTGGGGACATTAGATCCCCACAATGTAAAAAATACAAGGCACATGCACAAGCACACACACTTGAATGTATGTTAAACTGTAAAATCCACTTATTTGCCATTATCCCTAAACCCTCACAGGAAACAACCTGCATTTTTGCATTTCAAAATACATTTTCATTTCTCAATCTAAAGTCATTTGGTCCCCACAACGTGAGAAATACAAGGCACGCACACATAATTATGGTAATAAAGTTCATCCTAAGTGTTTGTTTACCATATATTAGTTTGCTTCTTTTCTGTGGAGGAGTTTGAGTTGGTGTTGTCCTGGCAAGCAAAAAATCCACACCTACAGGACGCTAAGATTTGATCTCACAACAGTTGGAATGAAAGATGGGCTCTCTAGCCAGTGAGCCAGGAGGCCAAACTTTCACATCACGAATCAGAGTAATACTCTACAAGCAGCATCGAGTCTGCAAAAAGCCAGCAAACTGTCAAGTGCAAACCAAGTTCTCCTTCATCTGAGTGCACAAGTTCAAGTTCTTATTTCAAAGCACCGGTTACCATTTCTCATTTCCCAGCACATAGACTGCAGTGTTAATGCTGCAGTCCAGTGAGATTTATACAGTTGGCAGTAATTAAATTTGTTTCTAAGTAATTATAGGAGAGGATATTTTTATTATAAGACTGATTTCTGCTTAGAGCTACAAATGCAACTGATGGGTCACAGAGGTAACCTGGAGTGGAAGATTATCAGTCAATAACAGCTTACTAACAGCTTGTGTTGTTGCAAACTCAATTTACGTCAGACAAGGAGTGAAAAAATTGGTGTGGACAGATATTTTTGCAATCAAATTTGTGGGAGTTTCTTTTTTAGACACCAAATTTATTTTAAATTCATCTATTTAAAATAGCTATTTTATTCTATTTTCAAATCTACATGGCTCTCTTTTTTGTTGAATTACAATTAAAGAGCCCCAGTGTGTAACACAGCACTAATTGAATAAAAACATCCAGCTGAGGTTTAAATCTGAAAGTGCACAGTGATAAAAACTATAGATTTTTTTTAACAAAATAGTCGACTCAGAGTCAAATAAATGAATCGTGTTAGGTTTGCACAAAACAGGCAGTGTTCCGCCTCATGTTTTTGGAACATAAAAGCGTGTTTGGTGTGATCGGCCCCTTACTCTCCCCTGTTGCAATGTTATGTCTATGTTTATGTGTTTATGTGCTTGTTGCTGGGGCATTTTTCCCCCCTGATATCACACTGCCCTACTTTAAGGACGGTCTGGGAGTGGCTTTTTTATCTCCTTTTCCCCCAATGTATCTTATTTCCTCTTTATATTACATCTGTATGTCAGATGTGTATGGTCAGAGGGGTCCAATTTCGCTGCATGTAACAGTGTTGTGACAAATCAAGGCTTATCATCATCATCATCATCATCGTCATTAAATGAGCTTCTGTAAAGAACATATAGGGCCCTATAATACACCCGGCGCAATGCAGCGCAAGGCGCGATGCAATTGTTGTTTTCAAGTTTCATCTTGGCGCAAGAGTCGTTTTGACATTTTGTGACACTCTGTTTAAACAGCAAATGCATTTGCGCTCATATGTGCACCCATAGGCGTTCTGGTCTAAAAAAGGAGGCGTGATGAGGCGCATTGCTGGTGTGTTGCTATTTTGAGGAATTAAAATAGACTGTTCAATAGACCAGATCAAAGCCGGTCTATAGTCCAGCGCAGAGCGCGTTAGTTGTGCGCCTCACTTACACACTGCTTAATACACACAGGGTGTACAGCAATACGCAAATATCTTTACAAACGAAAAAGAATTAAAATGTTAAGGATATATATAGGATATAATAAGGATATATTTAGGATATAAATATAAAGGATTAAAATATTACAAAAAGTATTATTTTCTAGCCTGCATAAATATAAAAACCATACTTTCATGTCTTCATCATCTCGGGGGGATTTTCCAGTTTATTCATGACAATTTGCTTTTGTATAATGTTTTTATTATTAGCAGTATTATTTATTTAATACATATTTATATTTGTTTTATTAAAATCAAGCTTAGATTTGCCCAACTGTCAGGTTTTAGACCATATGGTGCACAGCATGTGTATTAGGATATAACTCAGTTTTTTAAACACTTCGTTATTATTGTTCATTTATTCGCTTGCTGGAAATTAGAACTGAATTTAGAAATAGTTTTGAAACAAATCTTTGCGCTTATCAAAAGAAAATAATAATGTATAGGCTAATAGATGTCTGTGTACAACACGTTTCCCTATCCACGAGAGTGAAAGTGAAAATAAATAATGAGGAGGCTCATCTCTCATTCTCACGCTGTAGATGCTCTGTTTAACTGTTTTATTGCTAGTGAAGCACTCAGTTTTTCCACTTACAAAGTCCGCCATGTAAATAGCAAATGCACCATGGCGCGATGCAACTGACTCTTAAAGGGAATGGGAGATGAGACTCTGATTGGTTTATTCTCAAAACACAACTATAAGTCATTAAGAGAATAAGCTCAACCCTGTTAGACCATGCACTGTGGCGCAAAGCGGATTTTTCCATCCTTAAAATAGCAAAAGTGGATTCTGACACACCCTTAATGCGTTTGCAACCTGCGCTTTCAACTTTAGACCTAAGACACTTTAGGCTAGGCCCATAGACCTACATTTGTATGGCTTTGTTAAACTTTACTTGAGAAATGTTTGAAAAATAACTTAAATTTCACATGAGGGATAATAATTTTGCAAGCTTCTAAAATGATTAGAAGATTAGATGATTAAAAGACTTTCAAATTAAAGTGCCTACCAAATTTGGTCTGTCACTAAAGCATTATTTCAGTAGCACAGTTCAAGTCAGAATATTACCATGTTGTAAAATGACTCATGATGTCAGTCATACAACACACATACTGTGCATGAACGCACGTGCCATGCATGAAATGGAGAACAACATGCTACCACTGCACTACATTTATATGCTCAGTCACTTCTGATCAACCCAAAGGCTGAGAGAGAGAAAGAGAAAGATGAGGTAATCTCTTATGAACCATAATGTTGACTGAGTAATATTACATCACACACACTCAGTTAAACAAGTTCCTCTGACCGCATCCTTCAGAATGCCATCCCGATTTATCATAGCGTGAATATGAATGTATATGCAATGTCAGATGCTTTATTGATGCTTCCAGTGAGATGACGTGTTTTCAGTGTCACATTTTGTTGGAGCACGGAGCTTCGAAGTGTACGCAAACTGTTCAGATGCATTAGCGGTTCAGTGAGATCCAGCTTTTATGTAATAGCATCATCTAGGTCACCATACCTTGAGGAACTGAAATCATTAGTGATGCAAAGCAGCACTGTTATACTTCAGGCTCTGTTCCCAATTAAGGTGTTAACCAGGCTTAGGGAGTGACAGGATGTTTGGGATGATGTTATACAATGGGGGGAAAGTAAGTGCATTATGGTAAAATGACATTTTACAAGGACAATCATATCACCTTACATTCTGAAAATAAAGAACATTGCAGTTTTGGGGGTATTGCAAATGAGTATTTTATGTCCTGTACAAAAATTTACCTTTTTTGATAGTAAAATTGTAGTAACCATGTTTTTTTGTGCATTGACTTCCATTTGTATGACCACATCTTTACTACAATTACAATGGTAAAACTATGGTTGGTGTTACAAAACCATGGTTAATTTGTGGCTAACACTGTAATACATCAGCTTTGGTTTTAAAATATCAACTTCACTTTTACCATGCTTTTTATAGTTAATTGTAGTAACCATGTTTTTTAGTGCATTGACATCCATTCGTATAACCACATCTTTACTACAAACACAGTGGTAAAACTATGGTTGGTGTTGCAAAACCATGGTTAATTTGGCACTAATATAGTCGACCATGGTTATTACAATTTTAATATGGTTTTGTAATATCAACCATAGTTTTACCATGTTTTTATAGTAAAATTGTAGTAACCATGTTTTTTTGTTCACTGACTTCCAGTTGAATAACCACATCCCTACTACAAATACAACAGTACAACAATGGTTGGTCTTGCAAAACCATGGTAATTTAGGGCTAACATATTTGACCACAGTAACCACAAGGTTTTGTAACATCAACCATAGATTTACCATGTTTTTTTGTTAGTAAAACTGTAGTAAACATGTTTATTAGTGCATTGACTTCCATTTGTATAACCACAGTTTTACTACATATACAATGGTAAAACTATGGTTGGTGTTGCAAAATCATGGTTAACTTGGGCTAACATTGTCGACCATAATAACCACAAGGTAACTGTGATTTTGTAACATCAACCATAGTTTTACCTTTTTTTTATAGTAAAATTGTAGTAACTGTGTTTTTTTAGTGCATTGACTTCCATTTCAGCTTTACTACAAATACAATGGTAAAAAAAACTATGATTGATGTTGATTAATTTGGCGCTAATATAATATGGTCGACCGTGGTAACCATAACCTAACTATGGTTTTGTAACATCAACCATAGTTTTACCATGTTTTATGATAGTAAAATTGTAGTAACCATTTTTAGTGCATTGACTTCCATTTGTATAAAATTGACCATAGTAGCCACAACTTAACTATGGTTTTGTAACATCAAGCATAGTTTTACAAATACAATGGTAATACTATGGTTGGTGTTGCAATAAATGGTTAATTTGGGGTTAACATACTGTATTTGACCATAGTAACCACAAGTTAACTATGATTTTGTAACATCAACCATATATTTGCCATGTTTTTTGTTAGTAAAATTGCAGTTACCATGTTTATTAGTGCATTGACTTCCATTTGTATAACCACAGTTTTACCACAGTCAATGGTAAAACTATGGTTGGTGTTGCAAAACCATGGTAATTTGGGGCTAACATATTTGACCATAGTAACCACAAGTTAACATTGTTTTTTGTAACATTAACCATAGTTTTACCTTTTATTTTAAATAATTCCATTTCAGCTTTACCACAATCACAATGGTAAAACTATGGTTGGTGCTGCACTAATATATGGTTAATTTGACACTAATATAGTCGACCGTGGTAACCACAACCTAACCATAAGTTAACTATGATTTTTGTAACATTAACCATAGTTTTACCATGTTTTGTGATAACCATGCGGTAACCATGTTTTTTTTAAGTGCATTGACATCCATTTGTTTAACCACATCCTTACTACAAATACAATGGTAAAACCATGATTGGTTTTGCAAAACCATGGTTAATTGCTTAATAGTAGACCGTGGTAACCACAAGTTAACTATGGCTTTGTAACATCAAGTATAGTTTTACCATGTTTTTTGATAGTATAATTGAAGTACTGTAAGCATGTTTTTAGTGTATTGACTTCTAATTGTATATAACCATATATTTACTGCAAATACAATGGTAAAACTATGGTTAATGTTGCAAAATCATGGTTAATTTGGGACTAACATAGTCAACCATGGTAACCACAAGTTAATTTTTGTTTTGTAACATCAACCATAGTTTTACCATGTTTTTTCAATAGTAAAATTGTAGTAAACATGTTTCATTAGTGCATTGACATCCATTTGTATAATCACATCTTTCCAACAAATACAATGGCAAGAATATGGCTGGTGTTGCAGAACCATGGTTAATTTGGTGCCAACACAGTTGACCATGGTAATAACAAATTAACTATGACTTTGCTAATTTAACCATAGCTTTACCATGTACACAGTTACATAAAAAAACATAGTTACTACAATTTTACTATCAAAAAGCCATGGTTAATTTTCATAAGAGGTGCTCTAACCATTAATGCATTTGCAAACCCAAGTAAATATTTTGTACAGTGCCTCAAAGAGCTCAAACACACTGCAAGTATCAGTATTCAGAAATCGACTATGAAAAATAAAGGTTCAGTGCATCACTCCCTACATCCCTTCCTCCATATTTTCACTATACAGAGAACGAGCAGCTGTAATGTTTAGAATGAAAGAGGGATCATCTGTAGATCCTCAGTAAAACTGTATGTGTGTATGTGAGAGAAAGAGAGAGAGAGAAAGAGAGAGAGAGTCAGGCAACTCATTTACTCCAGAGATGAGGCTGAAGGACCCAGGGCATATCAGAATGTGCGAAGCCGCCACTTTTAATTTGGAAATATAAACAACTGTCTAGGCGAGCGCTTTACCTTTGACCTTCATTTAGCGTAACCTAGAACCTGCCGTAGGTGCTGATAACAACGGACAGCACCACTAAGCCTGGCTGTGTCTGCAGAAATAAACATGTCACTGTTTGCTCAACTTTTTTTTTTTTTTTTCATTTTATGAATGCAACATAGCCTCATTCTGAAAATATAGCCCTATATACATTTCTGGAGAATTACGTAGCCAGAAGTACGTACGGCTGCATTTCATCTTAAAACGAATGCTACGTGGCAGTATGATGCCATTATTTTTTCGTGCTAGCAGCTGACAGCTTTTCTGTTATTATCAGTTTGTCCAGTAGCTTGCCGCATACGTTGGTGTACTTGAGACGCAGAGAGGAGTTGACCACGACAGGGTTTGAGTCTGGCAAAAAACAGTTCCACAAAGCAGGTAAGACAAAAACAAAAGCCAAAAAATAAAATAAACAATTAAATGACAGGGTGAGAATGTGATAAAATCTGAAAATGTGGTAAAAATCAGGCACCAACTTTTCAGGATTTTTCTTTTTCTGGATTGCTTTTGAAAATACTGTTGGTTGGGTTTAGGGAAGGAGGTGGGATCCAGTCAATCTGTGCTTTTTGAAACACTATCAGTTGGGTTTATGGAATGGGGTGGGTAGGGGGATCGGTCGGTCAGTCGAAACTATGTTTTTAGAATGAGCCTAGTTGTATGAACGAAAACCTAGGTGATGATTTCTGTAGATTTATCGACCATCATTAAATTTATGATCAAATAACTTATGATAACAAGCCAAACAAACTACATTTAAAATTTTTTGTTGTTGTTTGTTTGATTGAACAGTGTAGAAAGCCAACATTTGTAAAAGTGAATGCAGAATACATTGTTTTATTTTGGTTAGGTTGTGTTTGATTATTGCCATACGCTGCTTGAGCTGCAGTTCAGAACACTGTAAGCACATCTGTAAATTAGCTGTCTGATATATTTTCATTCACAATGCTCAATTGATACTAATGGGCCCAAAATATGCCATGAAAATATCTCCCACATAATTACACCACCACCAGCCTGAACCGTTAATACAAGGCAGGATGAATCCATGCTTTCATGTTGATGACACCAAAATCTGACCCTACTATCTGAATGTCGCAGCAGAAATCGAGACTCATCAGACCAGGCAACCTTTTTCCAATTTTCTATTGTCCAGCCTGTGTGAATTGTAGCCTTAGTTTCCTGTTCTTAGCTGATAGAAGTGGCACTCTGTGTGGTCTTCTGTTCTGTTGCTATACCCCATCCGCCTCAAGGTTGGACGTGTTGTGCATTCAGAGATGCTCTTCTGCATACCTTGGTTGTAAAGAGTGGTTATTTGAGTTACTGTTGCCTTTCTATCAGCTCCAACGAGTTAGACCATTCTCCTCTGATCTCAACAAGGCATTTACGCCCACAGAACTGCCTCTCACTGGATATTTTCTCTTTTTTGAACCATTCTCTGTAAACCCTAAAGATGGTTGCGCGTGAAATCCCAGTAGATCAGCAGTTTCTAAAATACTCAGACCAGCACATCTTGCACCAACAACCATGCCATGTTCAAAGTCACTTAAATCACCTTTCTTCTCGATTCTGATGCTCAGTTTGAACTGCAGCAGATCGTCTTGACCATGTCTACATGCCTAAATCCATTGGGTTGCTGCCATGTGTTTGGCTGATAAGAAATTTGCCTTAACGAGAAGTTGGACAGGTGTACCTAATAAAGTGGCCGGTAAGTGTATGTTGACCATAAGTTAACTATGATTTTGTGATTTTAGTGATTTTATTTTTAAAACGTATGTATGCTTTTGAATTGCACTATGGGTCCTTGATCTTTCCTCCAATATCTTTTAATAGTTTGAAAAAATACATTTTCTCTATTGGTGTTGTAAACTACAGTACAAAAACTTGGTAATCAACAGCCATTGCATCTTCTATTACTTTACGGACTTATTTCTGTATATACCTGTGAAGGAAGACCTGTGAGGAAATGATGCCAAGGTATCCACAATCCTGGACCAGGCCATATCCTGTGCAGTTGCTCTGGCGGTCATGGACGGGTGGAGAGCATGAGACTGATTTCAGAAACCCCAGTGATAGAGTCTTCGTAAGTCTTCGCATTGATCCCGTGGGCTCGTCTGAACACACACCAGTGACCTACTCAAACCTGCAGCTTCTCCAAGTTGGACGTCCAGTGTTCTGCAGCCTCCAGCGCCTAGACTGCAGCTCTGCACAAGAAGTTTGGCCAGAGGAGAAATGGTCGTGCCCAACTGAGCCTGGTTTCTTTCAAGGTTTTTTTTTCCTTCACTTTGGTCAATTGGTGAAGGTTTGTTCCTTGTCACTGTCACCACTGGCTTACTTGGCTGAGACTTGTGGAGCTGCGCATCAATGGATTTGCTCTTCATTGTTTGGGCTTTCAGCAGTGAAAATGAAACCACACTGAACTAAACTAAACTGAACTGAACTTCACTTCTGAAAACTGGACGAACAGTTTCTATTGACTAGAACTTCCATGTTAACTTGCTTTGACAGTCTACATTGTAAAAGCGCTATAGATATAAAAATTTCATTGAATATAATAAATTATTCCTTACACAAATTATACTTTCAGACATCTAAAATGTCAATAATAGTCACTTCGTTGAACTGTGAAGTTTAATATTCAACAAACGTAGACAGAGCAGAGTGCAATGTCCCATAATGGAATTTATAACATACCTATCAACATTGGGATGTGAAAATAAAGGATATGGCCACCATAATAAGGGATCCTCCTCTAAAAAAATCCCCAAATTACTAAATATGTTCTTCTAGAGCTGTTTCGTTGTAAATAAACAGTTAAACGGTCAGTAATATGTTTTATTATTATTATTTACAAAAGAAAAAGTAAATAGTACATGTTAGCAGCAAATTAGCAAACAGTTCAGCTTATTAAAATTAATAGCTATAAAGAAATAGAATCAAGTTATCAAATTTCATTAATCTTTTCTTCACTGTGTAACTTACACATTCTGATTAAAGAGCAACGCATGAATCTCATTTATTTGGATTTTTTGTTTGATTATATTACATAACAGACGTGTCACTTTAAAAATGCACACATCTAACACTATAATGAAAGCATTCGATTACTAAATTTTTATGCTCATTTAGGACAAAATTAGTTGTGTTTAAAAAAAAAACAAGATCGACATCTTTAGATGTTATTATTATTAATTATGTGTATATGTCTGTTCAAACATGCACCCAAAACCCAGACTTTCGCTCCGCTTTAAATCGCGTGTACAAAATCCGTTTGGGAAACAGCGTCTATTTATCACTATGGAGCGCATCAGCTGACAGTCACGCACTGCTTTATGACTGTCTGATTCTGAGGATTTTATAAGAGGGGCGACGGCATCTGTTATGAAAAGGAAAGGGAATTCCACCATTTTTATATTTATTTCAAAGTGTTAACATGCCTAAATAAAACAAAAGCACAGAACAGACCCACATTTAAGAGCAAGAGGCATCTCCTGGTGGTTCGGCGGTATGGGTTGCATAGGGGAGGATCGGCTCTATAATGTTTATTGCCATCCTTCAGAGAAAGACTGAAAATACGGGAGAAATACAGGAAAATACCTTTACAGGATGATAGCGGGATAGAACTGTAAAATAGGGGAGAATCTTGGGAAAAACTGGAGAGTTGACAGGTATTCATTCATTCATTTTCTTTTGGGCTTAGTCCCTTTTTATTAATCAGGGGCCGCCACAGCGGATTGAACCACCAACTTATCCAGAATATGTTTTATGCAGCGGATGCCCTTCCAGCTGCAACCCATCACTGGGAAGCACCCAAACACTTCCATTCACACAAATTACACTAGGGACAATTTAGCTTACCCATTTCACCTATACTGCATGTCTTTGGACTTGTGGGGGAAACCGGAGCACCCGGAGGAAACTCACGCAAACACAGGGAGAACATGCAAACTCCACACAGAAATGGCAACTGACCCAGCCGAGGCTCGAACCAGCGACCTTCTTGCTGTTAGGTGACAGCACTACCCACTGTGCCATCGCGCAGCCAGGGTTGACAGGTGTAATGTATAATCATTAAAAATGGCTGTTGGTGTGAGTGCTCCATCTCAGGCCTCTGTTAACACCTTGCTTACACACTTTATACTTACTGCAATCCAGTTTGTACGCAAGTCTAGAAAAGAGAACATCCAGATCATAAAAAAAAAGACAAACTAGCAGCTGATCAGTGCACCTCTATGAGGAAGACTTGTAACTAGCACAGCAGTGTGTGTCTAAGCTGCTCTCGCCCTTTGGAGCACATTGGGGTTTCATGCAACACTCCTTATTGTGCATGCTACAACTACAGCTCCCAGCGAAGCCGTTGGCTCATTAAACATTCATAAAGCGAAATCTGTTTTGCCTTTCTTTTCCTAAACACCGGCCTGGCTTCAAAGAGAAAGTGTGAAGGAGACCTTTCTATATTTATAAGTCCTCATACAAATCCCCCCTTCTGCTTGAGCAGTGAAGATATGAACCATATGGGGCCACAAGGACTCTTGCTCTGATGAAGACCCTTTGCACACATTAAAATTTAAAATCAAACCAGGCATCTGTGTCTTATTCCGACTAGATTTCCAGGCCTCGCTCTCCATTCGCCGCCTGTCATCCTACATTGCCCCCAACACCGGCAGACTGGCACCGCAAACATGTGTAAGTAGGCACAACAACATGTTGAAAATGGATGAAAACGACCCAGCCTGCTGCTGAGGAACCCGCAGAGCGCGTTTGCCGACACGTGAGAGTGAAAATACAGATGAAAATGTATCTCAAACAAGACAAGACAAGAACTTGTTATTAAAGGGTGTTGTTGGGGCAAACGCATGAAAAATATATGAAAATGAGCAGCGCTGCGCAATTTAATGTGACTTGCTGCTAAGAAACATACAGCGAGCATTTGCCTACATGCCCTTTGAATTTAGATCTGTAAAAACATTTCTTCCCCTCTAATTAGACATGATGTATAATGTTTTTTTTTTCAAGCATCTCTATTACCTTTTGGGTTGTCATTTGTTATAATGACCTCATTTGTGGCTTCATGTTTACAACATTTTTCACTGTAGCATATTTTACACACATTACTGTCATTAGTGGTAGCCAGAGGTTGTGTTAGGCATTCACATTGTCTATTGTTTTAAAGGGCACCTATGATGAAAATCATCTTTTGTAAGCTGTTTGGGCAGAACTGTGTGTAGATATAGTGTGTCCACAGTCATATTGGGGTGATAGAAACACAATAAGTCTCTTTTTTTATTTCCTGACTTTAAAATAGGATCCACTTCCCTCCCATTTTGAAGCCCACTACAACATGATGTAGGAGTGCAGTATCCCCGTCCACCAAATTGATTGACAGCCGCGTATTAATAAGTCTTCATAGTTACGCGTATAATCATATCATACATAATTCAATTCAATTCATATTTATTTCTATAGCGCTTTTACAATGTAGATTGTGTCAAAAGATTATAGTGAATTGAAACAGTGTCAGTTCAGTTTTCAGAGTTTAAGTTCAGTTCAGTTCAGTGTGGTTTAATAAATACTGCTGAGAGTCCAGACAATGAAGAGCAAATCCATCGGTGCGCAGCTCTACAAGTTCCGAACCATTCAAGCCAGTGGCGACAGCGGCGAGGAACAAACTTCTCCAATTGGCGAAAATGAAAGCTAAAAATCCTCGGGATTTAGCCTCCTATGGCCATACGTCTTGTGCAGAGCTGCAGTCTCAATATTTTAAAATCAATACGAAACTTAACAGGCAGCCAGTGTAAGGAGGATAAAAAATGGGGTGATATGATCATATTTTCTAGATTTGGTAAGAACTCTGGCAGCTGCATAGCTGAAGTTTATTAATAGAGGACACTGGACAGCCAGCGAACAGAGCATGAGAGTAATCCAGCCTAAAAGTCATAAAAGCATGAACTAGCTTTTCTGCATCTGAGATGGATAGCATACTTCTTAACTTATTTCTCAGATGAAAGAAGGCAGTTTTTGTGACATGTTATATATGATTTTCAAAAGTTAAATTGCTGTCTAATATAACACCCAGATCTTTTATAGTAGAGCTACTGCAAAATATGCATCCCTCTAATTGCAGGTCGATACATTAACATAAGGGATATCCATACAGCAGTGCATAATAACGTGTATCCTATCACATTTGCCATGCAAAACTAAACGTGTGCGCTGTGTTTGTGTGCCCGAGTCTGTGTATGTGTGTGAACTTTGTAATGACATTGTGTGTGACTCATCGAAAGGCTTGAATGAACTCCACAACAAATACATCAAATACTTATTGGGAAAATTCTTATTGTAGAATTTCTCATAAATGTTTCGTGAGATCTGCTTCCTTCATGTCCGTCACTGTGCTGTTTATCTGAACCAGCCGAGGCAGAGATTAAGGCACACTCTGACAGGCACGTGGAAACGGTGGGTGGGAAAAACCAGCATTAAAGGTACAGGCAACAAAAACAGCTACATTGTGTTCAAAGCTGAAAATCACTTTCAGAAAAGTATAGTAAATAATCTGAAGGGTGTTTTGAGCTGAAACTTTACAGACACATTCTGGTGACACAAATGACTTATCTTAAATCTTAAAAAAGGGGAAAATGGGTGTCCTTTAAAGGAAAGGGTTATAAAAGTCTGCATAATTATCATTTGCCATTCAATCTGTTTATTTATGAAACTTTTTATAATAGCTTTTGTTTTTATTCTCATTTTCAATTATGAACTATCAGCATATCTATCAGCAACACAAGCCATACACGTCGTATTCCCCCATAGTAGATGTGCAGCCTGATCTGATCTGTAGACAAAACTGCTGAAAAGTTTTTGAGGTTTTTTGTGTGTTTTGGAGACTTTGTATGATTACAGTTGAATCGCTGAAGTCATGAAATGTTTTGATAATGTTTTTGGTACCTTTTCTGGATTTTGCTGTCTATAAAGGACTAGAACGCTCTCAGACTTCATCTAAACCATATTAATTTGGGTTTCAAAGATGAACGAAGGTCTCAAGGGAATATATTGGCATGAGGGTGAGCAATAACAGAATTTTCATTTTTGTGTGAATTAATACTTTAAGGACGCACCATGGGCTTCATATGCTCACATACTGTTCAATTTTTAGCATTGCCACCCTGTCATTGCACCCTGTTCTTTATCAAACAAAAATGCAGTCAAACTTAAATCAGGTGCTTTTATTTATTTATTTATTTATTCATTTTAACACAACAGTTCTGTCTGGTTCTCGAAACTGATTGGCTGGTAGTTGTATATAGCTGATAGCCACCTGTACAGCCTCCTCACCCTTCTGTATTACTCCACCCGCAAAGAGTGACAGCAGATGAATAAGCTCACTACAGTTTGACAAATATTGCAGCTGTTGGACAACATAATGTACTTTTGAGGCTTTTTCAGGTGAGAATGTAATTGTTTAGATTGCAACTATGCAGTTTATTTATAAAATAAAAAAGTGCCTATTTTATGTATTTATAATTTCTGAGAGACAGCGGATCGGCGGTCATCAGCCTGTTATACTGCGCAGAGCAAAAACGGTTGATGTTCCACAACAAGATGGTGACAGAGACCACATAATAAGTCCTTGGGTAAAAAAAATCTGTGTAAATTTTAAACTACAGCATAGTTCCTCAAGCAAAACAATTTTTGAGACTCTCTGTGTTTGATTTTCTTTTTTATATACTTGATTATGCCATCAATCTGTTGTATAAGTGCAATATCACACTTGCAGTAGTGCAATATGGCTGTATATCGTCACTGGTGGGACATTAAGGTATTGGCCTGTGGCCTTGAGCCAAAGCTCGCCTCAGACCACTGCCGATATACAGCCACATCACACTGCTAGTGATGTGATATTGCTCATATATTTAAAGTTAGGATTTTAATGCCTCAACCAAAGCATCCATAAGGCATTCAGTTTATGTGTGTGTATACGACTTTGTAAAACGAAACAGAGTTCAGACAGGCTTGTTTTCTTACCAACCCACCCTGTCAGATTCCATCATGGTATGCATATTTACAGATAAGGAATGGATAATCCAAATGTACTGTAGATCCACAGAGAGCTTTGCATGACATAATTCAAAAGCTTATATTTTCAACAAGTGCTTTTTTTCTTTCCGAAAAAGACACATCAGTGCACCTGACACAATCTGAAGCATCTAAACCTCTGTTATCCTTAGACCAATAACCTTCTCTGTTTTATTTCTGCCATCAATCTATATTCGGAAACCAGTCATTCTCCTCTAGGGAGCATTCAGGGCTCTGTGGCAATTTCCTCTTAGAATAGAGTGAGATGAGAGAAAGACGAATGCAGATCTAAAGTGCTGCATTATAACACAATATATCACTGCACAGTCTGAATGCTTGGCCTTAATTCATGGAGTCTCAAGGCTGGATTCGTGTGAACTGGAGAGCAGGTAGAAAACAGACACTTGTTAAAATGAAATCATGTTAACAGAAAAGGGTGTGGTTGGTTAAATATGGTAAAAAATCCAACCCAGGCCCATTTTTGATACGTGCCCCTGTACCCCTTAATCTAGAAAAAGAAAAGCCCTCGCGACCACATGATTTTTACCATGTTTTCAGATCTTACCGAAACCTGCCAACACTCCTGTTTTTCCCGGGAGTCTCCTGTATTTTAGACTCTCCTGCAACCATCCCGTTTTGTTATTTCTCCTGGAAAAGTCCGGTAATTTCACCCCCCCCCTTTTTTTTTTTGTACAGTCTGTAAACACCCCCATTCACCAACTTTGATACAGTACCCAATCGCAACGGCCACCCAAAACCTGCTGCATCCTTTCCAGTGCTGCCAGACGTATGATAATTATCGTATTTGTATGATAATTTCGACCTCTGAATGATGTAAAATCAATCATGATAATTTCAGAATTTTATGGTATTTAAAAGTAATTTCATTGTAATCTTCGGGCTTCTTACTTATTGATCTAGCTGCATCTCTTCTGTACTGTCTGTGAGGAGAAGGTGGAGTTAGGCACGTTTTCTATCTCATCTTATGTTACCTCTTCTCAGCCAATTAATGTGTTAATGCTCCTGCTGCGCATGCCTGTGGTTAGGTCAGTAGTTTTCAGTTTGAGGTCGATCTTTTAAACAATTATGTTTAAACAATTAGTGCTGTAAAGGAAGGTGAGAAGGACAGGGGAGTTTTCCCTTGATGTTCTCATTTTTCCCCATTCAAATGCGTCATGTGGACGTGTTTTTTTCCAAAGTTAATCTCATGCAAAAAAAAGCATGCACACCTCAGAGTTTGTTGAAAATTGGGAGGGTGCACTGCTTTCAAGCCAACCAGCACTAGTTTGCAGTCCATGACGGCACCCAATTTGCACAGAAAAATAAATTCCTCAACATTTGGCAACATGCAACATTTGATGACAGCAACTCAGTGGTGGAGTTTGAACCTTCCAACTAAAGTAAGCCTAATATTTTTAACGTATTGTGGTAATTTGCACGATGCTTCAAAACGCTATGTGTCTAGATAACAGCTGTATACTCTCCGTTTGACTCGTGTGCGATAATTTTCCTCCAAATACAATAATTTTGAGGTTCTGGTACGATACTTTGACATTTCCAATCTGGCAACAGTGTTATTCAGAGACCTCACGCTGGATACAACCCAGGCTGATTCTGATTACGTACCCCTATATACATTTCTGTAGAGCGCCGAATATAACCCAGGAAGTATGTTTTTTTTGGGCAGTTTTGTTTTCGCAAATCCACCGGAGGCTGCTGTGTACTCTTTTTCAGATCTCAAATTTCTCTCACGAGTGCTTTTCGCACCTGCTGTTCTCACGTGAATCCACCAGAGGCCCCTGTCGACTCACTGCCTGACCAACTAACCGATTCCTCCATCCTCCCCTTTCCCTAAGCCCAACCAATAGTTTTTTAAAAAGTACCGATTGACCCGCCCACCCCCTTCTCTAAACCCAACCACAATGTTTTCAAAAGCAGTCCAGTAAAAGAAAAGCCCCCTGATTTTTACCACGTTTTCAGATTTTACCACATTCTCACTCTGTTATTTACTTGTTTGTTTTTTTTAGCTTCTGTTTTTGTCTCACCTGCATTCTGGAACCGTTCTGGAAATGTATATAGGGCTACGTTTTCAGAATGAACCTATGTTGGTCTTATAAGAATAGCCACAATGTAAAAAAATACAACAACAAAAACAAAATTAAAAATAACAATAATGCACACACTACTGTTTATTATTGTATTATATGTTATTTTAATTCAAACTCTCAAGATATGTTAATGAATTAGAATTATGTACAAGTTAACGGACACGGATTGATGAAGGAATGAACGGACGGATAAATGGAAATCAAATGTATGGACAGACGAATGAACAAATGGATGAACGAACGAAGGAATGAACAGAATGTTTTATAACCATGTCATTTCATCTTGCCTGGAAAACAGCATAATAAAGGTGTCAGAGCTGACCGCACTCTCCCCTATTCACCTTCATGCATACACAATGTACCTCAAAAAGGAATAAAGTACAACAACAAAAACAATATAAAAAAAATAATAATAATGCACGCACTGCTGTTTATTATTCTATTATATATTATTTGAATTCAATCTCTCAAGCTATGTTAATAAATTAGAATAATGTACAATTTATCAGACATAGATGGACGGAGATACGGACAGACGAACGAACGAACAGTTGAACAGACGGAGGGACGGACAGATGAACGAACGGACAGATGGACGAATGAACAAACGAACGAAAAAATGGACTAACAAATAGACAAACAAACAAATGAACAGAGGAATGAATAGAATGTTTTAAAACCATGTCATTTCATCTTGCCTCGAAAACAGCATAATAAAGGTATCAGAGCTGACCGCACTCTTCCCTATTCACCTTCCTGCGTACCGAATGTACCGAAAAAGAAAAAAAAAACATTCAAAATAATAATAATGCACGCACTGCTGTTTATTGATGTATTATATATTATTTTAATTCAAACTCTCGAGCTATGTTAATTAATTAGAATTATGTACAAGTTAATGGACGGACGGACAAACGAACGCATGAATGAATGAACGAACGAACGAACGAAAAAATGAACAAACAAACGAATGAACGAACGAACAAACAAATGGACAGACGGATGGATGGACGGACGAACGAAAGGACGAATGAACAGACGAACAAGCGAATGGATGATCGGAGGAATGAATAGAATATTTTAAAACCATTATATTTCATCATGCCTGGAAAACAGCATAATAAAGGTGCCAGAGCTGACCGCACAGTCACCAATACACCTTCCTGCATACACAAAATACCTAAAAACGAAAAAAAAAAAGAAAGAAAGAAAAAAGCCCATGGACACATTATACATCAGCTACCCAGGTGCAATTGCTTCAAATAGCTGGGGTCATGTTTGTGTGCGGTTGGTGTTGAATCTCAGCAAGTCTTTGTACAAACCCCAGGGAAGAGAGGAGTCTTAATCATTTATGGACCCCTGCAGAGGCCAGCAAGACTGACTTCTGCACATCACGCCATCCTCCAATTGAAACAGCGGTGCACTGAGAAATCCTTAAAGATGAAATCATACACAGCTCCAAAGAAGACACTGCAGCTAGAGAAGGACGAGATACTGCACACAAAAAATAAATAAATAAATAAGACGAGTGATGCTGTCTTGTTGCATAAGGAACACTGGCTTTACTGTACGTGTTGTTGTTTAATTACAGCAGTATGAATGTCATTATATTGACCGAAGACTGCAGCTGACACCTGGATGAGCCTGAAAATGCCTCCCACACTTACTCTTCCCCTGCAGCACTTTGAAAAGATGAAACTACACAGTCGTGTGGTTGTGGTGCTGGTTTGCGTCTCCCAGAACTGTGCTTCACAGTGTCAGGATAACTCCTGCATACTAAGCACTCAAAACAAAGAGCTGTCAAGCCTTCAAGACAGACTTTGCCTGAAATCCAAAACAGCGATACAGCACAAATGAGACGAGAGAGATGATTTTCCATGCCCTTAGTTTAGCGTGCGACTGCAAGAGAATTGGTGGAAAGAAAATAATACAAAAAAGAGAGTAAGGGTGCGTCTCAATCAGCTACTGAGTTCAGTAGTCAGGGCACTGATAAGCGGAGTGTGCTGTTTTTAAAGGAAAAAATATCAACACAGGCTCAATGGGAATATGTGCCCAGGGATACATTTTTGAGAACTGAGAAATATGTGCTCATGGGTACATATGGCTGCATTTTGAGTGTAAAAATCCAGCTGACTGCTTATTCCTTATGCATGGCTTTTTAGACATGACTGGTTTGGCTGGGTAGCTCAACATGAATGATGTCAAACTTTAGATCATGGTTCTAGAAATCAGGTAAAGTGAAAAAAAGCAGTGTCATCGCGGTAGAAGCATACAGCCGCAAAGGCTTTTCTCTTCTAGTTTGCTTTTGAAACACTATTGGTTCGGTTTAGAGAAAGGGGTGTGTGGGGTAGTCGATATCAAGCTGATGTATTATGCACAATGACAAGCCGACTGGCTTCTCTCATGGACACGTACCAGAAGTATGTTGAGATTGGCAAAAATGTACACACTGCCCTCAAGTGGATTTGCTAGAAATTACCATATTGCATACCCCTACCCCTTCCCCTTGGTCCTTGAAACAGAGGGTGAAGGAGAAAGGCTTAAAAATGTACCACTAAGAAATGGGACACCACTACAACACCTGCATACGTCATCGTGCTCTCTTGCTTCATATGAGATCGTCGATCGCGAATGCTGTAGCTTTTCTAGTTGCGTTACTTTTTGGAATTTATCTTCAGGAAATCACTGAAGGCAGCGATATCATGTTTTCATAACAATATAATGTGGCAATAAGATCGTAACTGTACTGTGCATTTACACAGTGACTTATCAGGGGTTGCCACAATGGAATGAACCACTATTACTCTGGCATATGTTTTATGTGGCGGATACCCTTCCAGCCACACTCTCAAATAAATTCAAATACAGATATATAAATATAAATTCAAGTCAATTCAATTAATCTTTATTTCTGTAGCGCTTTTACAATGTAGATTTTGTCAAAGCAGCTTCACATTGAAGATTATAGTACATTGAAACTGTGTCAGTTCAGTTTTCAGAGTTTAAGTTCAGTTAAATAAATAGTTAAATAGTTAATAAACCAATTGGTCATCACATACAACACATAGAACAACATTAACACACCAACTTCCCTGAAACCCATTACATTGTTAGGCTGCAATACGCAACTTTCATTCTTATTCAGGCTGCCACAAAACACAAAAACAATACTTTGGTATCAGTTGCTGTCAACCCTTGGCCTATATTTCCTTGTTTTCCATATGGCCAATTTTGCTGTCCCTATTAAATGATTGACATGAAATTTACATGAAAATAAAAGCATCATTGAACAACATAAGACACATATGACATTTGGATTTAAAGGGATAATTCACAGAAAAATGAAAACTATTTATTCTCTCTCAAGTGGTTCCAAATCAGTTTCTTTATTCTGTTGAACACAAAATAAGATACTTTGAAGACTTCCATAGTAGAAAACACATATACCTGTATATGGAAGTCATTCATTCATTCATTTTATTTTTGGCTTAGTCCCTTTATTAAACTGGGGTTGCCACAGCGGAATGAACCACCACTATGGAAGTCAATGGTCAATTTTCCAGCTTTGTTCAAAATAGGGTGTGTTCAACAGAAGAAAGTAAGTCAAACTGGTTTGGAACAAGTAAAGAGCGAGTAAATGATGACAAAAGGTGAACTATCCCTTTAAATGGGTGAACTATCCCTTTTTGGGTGAACTATCCCTTTAAATGCCATGTTTATAATATTTGATGACAAAGTACACTGAAAAATGATTCAAAGATGATTCATTGAATTTACTATATATTTTTTAAGGTTGTAAACAATTTATTTATTTACAAATTAAGTTAAAAATACTTCTTTTCCTTATTCATGAAAATGGCAAAGCAATAAACATCAGAGACCCACAGTCTCCATTACTACCATTAAAACCACCACAGATCACTACAGACCATTACAAACCACTTCCCAGATCCTGAATTCCTGTACACGGCATACTGATTCACTACCTGGAGCTGATTGAGACATACCCTAACAGAGATAAACAGAAACTGCCAATGATAGTGGGCAGCTAGCCCATTCCAGCAGCACCTTGTTTAGGTTTGGTAAACTAGGGGCAAGCTAGTAGATCAAAGCCATTTAGAGGCAGCTGTTTGGAGGGACGGCGGAAATAGAGTAGCTGGTGCAAAGTGCCTAATTCATTACCGAACAATAATGCATATGCCAGATCTAGACGCCGTCGCCACCTGCCCACAGAATCCGAGCCGTGAGATGCAAACGAAAACGACACTCGCAAATCTATACTAAACCATGACTAAGACAATGAGAGCAACAAAGAGAGAGAGAGACTTCCTGCCCAAAATTCCTGCTGCATTTGTATCTGTTGCGATAGCTTTGGGTGTAGGCAGACATCATCCAGGCACAGTCAGGATTTAAGGTCTTAGCTGAGGGCTCTGTTGTCTTTCCTTTTCTGTGACAGTTTTCTGCCGAAGAGATTACGGCTCTGTCTCCTTTGGCTGGAGTCTATTAAATACACAGCGGCGCACTCCCGTGCCCCAAGAATTCATTTCCAAATCATATCAACGGCGCTCAACCCAAAAATTACACTCTGCGTAATTAAATCTGACTAATTAAAGAGCAGGAAAAAATCTGATCCCATGACACTTGCTTAAATAAGAATATTTATAATAGATGGAAAGACTGAAATGTAGTTAGACCCAAAGATAAAACTACTGACAGTCAGAGTTTGATAGCTAAAATTATCGATTTTTTTAATCATAAATTAGATCACAATTTAGATGCTTGATAACAAGCCAATGCATGCAGAATTACACATACACTCACCGGCCAGCTTATTAGGTAAACCTTACTAGTACCAGGTTGGACCTTATTTGCCTTCAGAACTTGCTTAATCCTTTGTGGCATTGATTTAACAAAGTGCTGGAAATATTCCTCACAGATTTTGGTCCATATTGACATAATAGCATCACACAGTTGCTGCACATCCATGATGCGAATCTCTCATTCCAACACATCCCAAAGGTGCTCTATTGGATTGATTTATGGTGACTGTGGAGGCCATTTGAGTACAGTGAACTCATTGTCATGTTCAAGAAACCAGTCTGAGATGATTCACGCTTTATGACATGGCACGTTATCCTGTTGGAAGTAGCCATCAGAAAATTGGTACACTGTGGTGATAAAGGAATGGACATGGTCAGCAACAATACTCAGGTTGGCTGTGGCATTGGTACTAATGGGCCCAAAGTGTGCCAAGAAATTATTCCCCACACTATTACACCACCATCACTAGCCTGAACCGTTGATACAAGGCTAGATAGATCCATGCTTTCATTTTGTTGATGCCAAATTCTGACCATACCAATCTGAATGTTGCAGCAAAAATCAAGACTCATTAGCCCAGGCAACGTTTTTCCAGTCTTTTTTCAGTCTATTGTCCAATTTTGGTGAGTCTGTGTGAATTGTAGCCACAGTTTCCTGTCCTTAGCTGACAGGAGAGGCACCCGGTGTGGTCTTCTGCTGTTGTAGCCCATCTGCCTCATGGTTTGACGTGTTGTGTGCTTAGAGATGCTCTTCTGCATACCTCAGTTGTAACGAGTGGTTATTTGAGTTACTGTTGCCTTTCTATCAGCTGGAACCAGTCTGGCCATTCTCCTCTGAGTTTTGGTATCAACAAGGCATTTGTGCCCACAGAACTGCCACTCACTAGACATTTTCTCTTTTTCGGACCATTCTCTGTAAACCCTAGAGATGGTTGTGCGTGAAAATCCCAGTAGATCAGCAGTTTCTGAAATACTCCATACCAAAAACCATGCCGCATTCACTTAAATCACCTTTATTCCACATTCTGATGCTCGGTTTGAACCGCAGCTGTCTACATGCCTAAATGCATTGAGTTGCTGCCATGTGATTGGCTGATTAGAAATTTGCATTAACGAGCAGTTGGACAGGTGTACCTAATAAAGTGCGTGTAAATATGTAATTTCAGGTTTATATCACTAAAAATGTAATGACAAAAAGACAAGACAACAAATATTTTTATGTTGCTTTAATTTTAATAGGTTGATCAAGTTTCAACTAAATATTTTAAGTTAAACAACATTTAACTTACTATTTTAAGTCAGTTTGATTGATGTAAGTTGAGATGACAGGAAACGTTCATTTGATTTATTATAATTATTTTGGTGAATTTTTTTTAATGGCAAGGTTGACATTTGCATAGAATTGCTCACCTACATCTTGAAAGAATTAAAGATTACCAAATTTTCTTTCTTTCTTGTTTTTTGGGAGAATTATATCTTTAAAGGTACAGTAACCAAAGCTGCTCTGTTCATGACACCGGTTATCATTAAACAAGGAGGACGGTAACGCCAGCACTCAAACACACACCACCATCAAAGTGTCAGAACCACAGCAGCATTTGCTCCTCCTCTGCCTGCGGTTACGCTTCTGACACTGACACTTTTTATAGGATTGTTATGCTTGCAGGCACACGAGCTTGATTAGTTTGAAATGAATGCAAATTAATTAATTATCATATTAAGACAAAACAAGATTGAAAGTCAATTTTATGGCCCCAGGAGTTCATAAGAAATTGACAGCCTTGTCAACATAGGGGGAAAAGCATGTGCGCAGACGAACAGGTGAGCAGCCTTGTTTGTTCTTCAGTAACTCATCTCAGCCCTCCTTAAAAGCAAATCAAGTGGCATTTCGCTGAACTTTGAACAGTAATGGCCAGTGTGTACTAATGAATGTCATACAGACTGCCCATGGCATTTAGCCACCATCTGTATTAGTGCTTAGCTGTTCTTCGAACTTCATTTCTCAACTCAAAGTGACCTGTTCGGCTATCCATCAGCCTAAGTGTTGCTTTTCTCCATTTGCATGCAAATATTGTAGAAATAAATGCTCTTACATGTTTCAATGCAACAACAAATAAACCAACAGTTTATCCGCAGTCTAAAAAAAGCCTATAAGTTATATTTCAAAGTTTTGACATTATTTACATTTGAAAATGTAAAACATCCACAGCCCAGTTTACTTCTTTTTCTTTCTTTTTTTTTCAGAATTTATTTTTGTATTTCCTTTAACATAAACAGTATATGATGTTAAAAAACGGTTGTAAAAATTTAATGTATACACATGTAAAAGTTTGTAACTTTTGTAACCAAAAAAGTTTGGTGCCAATGTAAAAAAAATAATAAAAAGATGGTTAAAAAAAGAAAATGTAAAAAGTCTGAAAAGTTTTAAAGAGTCAATGGCCAGGTTTCTAATCTAACATAAAGCAAATATTTTTAAAAAAGGCAAAAAAGTTAAATCTTTATGCTGCGTTCACACCAGATGTGGAAAAAGAGTCAAGCATGAGTAATTTACATGTTAAGTCAATGCAAAGACGCGAATAGACATCCTGCCGAGTGAATGATGCGTTTTGCGCGAGTTGAGCGTTTTGCGCGATTGAGGTCTTAACGCATGTATCGCGTGTTTCACGTGAATCGCTTTAGGTGGAAAATCTGAACTTCATCGGACTTTCGTTTCAACGAACATTCGCAAACTGCGTCGCAAACTTTCATGCTTGCAGCTACACCTCTGGAGCTGTAGTTACAAACATAGTTCCTGGTTGTGTTCATTCCAATTTTCCCCCTATGCCCTTTTCATTTAGAACATTTTTACATTTAAACTTGGAATGATAAAAAAAAAAAAAACATTAAATCATTGATGTCATTTTGAACACAGTCGTGGCTCACAGACGAAAGCTATAGGTGACCTGTTTAAAAGTGGAATTTATATTACGTATCCAAAGCTTGTGAAAACAAAAAACAAAGCATATGTTAATCGTTTAAATTGATAGTAGGTTATTTATTAAGCCTGTACTGTATATGACATGGGCCTGTTGGTTAGAACACTTCTGCAGTGGTTTGCATGCGTCAAATTGTAAAAGTAGACCTATCAAAAAAAAAAAAAATAATAATAATAATAATCGTCGTCATCATTAATATTATTATTAAAGTAGGATTTTTTTCATTTCCTAATAAATAATAAATATTAAATTTCATTTCTTAATAAATAGCCTCATTATTTATTCATATGATTTATATATGATATTAGAATACGTGTTAGCTTTTGTAAGTGATTTTATGTTTTCGAATAGAATATGTAATGTTCTCAATAATATTTGTGAAGGAAACATAGGCCCTTTGTGTGCCGTTTACATATATTTCAGTTAATATGGAAAACGAGTTTCAATTCATATGGAACAATTCGTGTGCATGTAAAACAACATAGTTTGCACAAAGAAATGATGGGGTTCTTATCTAAAGAAGTTGTTACTCCACCCAGTTTAGAGCATCATTATGGCCGTTTTATGTCATAACTAACGTGGTTAAAACGATGGATCTGTGACAGAGAAACTACGGGTTTTGGGAAACACTCGTCACTACATCGTTCTTTTCCCAAACAATGCATAGTACTATGATAGTTCAGCCGTGAGTTACGTCGTTGTTTGGAAAACACACCCCAGGAGCTTTCTCTTGTAGGGGCGTTATTATGATGTAGCGCCTGCTGTTAGTGTCCCGGGGGGAAATCCTCCTGCCGACACCGGACGACAGTTGATCAAACTGGGCTCAGTCTGAAGCACAGCTGACAGCTTCCATCATCCAGGTATAATTTCTGGAGGAGTTTATGAGCTCACAGAGCAGGGTGCGTCTCAGAATGGATCTAGTGGACTCAGACATGTCTCCAAACGAATATACGCTGTTTTTCAGTCTCCCTAAAGCACATAAACACAGCTATTCTCTCAATAAAATCCATGTTAGTCATTTAGCAACGAAGCTAGAGTCACCGGGCAGACAGAAGCCCTGCCTATCACGTGAATCTATGTTATTGTGAAGTAAATTTCACATGCAAATAAAGAGGATTTGACGCATGAATGAAGCAAGTAAACTCAAAATGTTCACTTGTCTATTTAAGTGCAAATAGCGCAATTTATCTGCGTGTACAGCGTCTGATGTGAACACAGCATTAGAGGAGCTGACTGAAGTATTGGTAACCTAGTAAGCAACAGTAAACAAGCCAAGCATAATGGAGACAGCCGATTAGTCATGTGGGTGAAAGGTTTGGTATACTGTACATAAGAGTTATTCTTCCAGGAGTTGTTAACCATATTAACTCTTCTTTTGGGGTTTCAAACCACCTCAAGTGAGTGTAAAAACGTTTATTTGTGAAATAATTTTGGTTTGAAAACTGGTGTTTTGATCTCTTGTTTCACATGCATGACTTCAAAATGTGCAGTGATGCTGGGTGATATGATAACACTGATAATATTTTTTACTTTTCATACATTGTTTAGAATTTAACCAATCACAACAGAATGGACCTTCTGACCAATCAAAGAAGAGAAGGATTTCTGAACACACTTTAGAGAGAGAGAGAGAGAGAGAGAGAGAGAGAGAGAGAGAGAGAGAGAGAGAAAGAGAGAGAGAGAGAGAGAGAGAGAGAGAGAGAGAGAGAGAGAGAGAGAGAGAGTTTTCTCTAAAAAGCAGCCATGGCAAAAACAAAAAAAACGAAAAAGGATGCACCACAATGCGCTGTACTGTATTGACCTTTTTTTTTATGTAAAAGCAAATGCAGCCATTGAAATCCTCTAGTCTCATTCACATCCATTGATATTTACTTTTAGTCATTTAGCTGAAGCTTTTGTTCAAAGTTACTTACAACTGAGGAGGCATTCAGCGACTCAACAAGACGAGGCAATACACATTAATTATACAAAGGAACAGTTTGTGCTCAGAGAATTGAGTGTTAGAGTTTGTGAGTGTTTATAAAGAGAAGAGTGTTTTAACAGATCAAGCCCACTCAGCTGTGTGAATTACACTTCCTAAATGCCCTTTTTTTAAGATGTGGAGTGATTGTAACAAAGTGTCAGGTGTAAATGTGCAAATCTGGTGCAAGTGTTGGTTAGCTTACCTCCACATTGCAGAATATGATCAATATAAAATATTGTGTGTGTTGGGGGGGGGACAAGACAAAGTTAGAGTTCTTTATAATGGCATATAGGGCCTCTTTAAAAAAATCATTTCAGCTTTTCCTTAAGCAAATGAGGTTTCATTAGATACCCTCTCTCCAAAAGAGTGAAAATACGAATGACTAAATCAAAGGAAAGTGAGAACTTCACGCTCCGAGTTAATACTTAATACAGCACCTTCATTTGAATGGAGATAACCAACTCTTGTTAAGCTCAGCTCCACTCCATTTCTGCCACAACATTTAATAAAACCAATGTTGAAACGCCAATGAGTTTGTTGACATTTTACTATTCTCATAGATTAACACTTCAGGCATATAACATATATCAATATTCCCATAGAAGTGAATTGCCTGATTCACCTCAGATTTTAAATGACCGTCTATTAAAATGTTTGCAGCACATTAAAATTAGTAGCCCTTATAAATGGAAGCATAAATTAGTTTTATTAAGAACATCAATGAATCAGGGGAATACACCATTAAACATGACATTATTTTCTTGTTATCAGAGTTGTAACACACAGGATGAATATATGTTGAGATATAGTGAAAGTAGGTGCAATGTATAGATCATAATGTATTGGTATTCATTACAAAATTGATAAAAAGAGGTCATGTGCCAGCTAAACGGAATTTCTAACAACAACAAAAAAAAAAAAATCAATGAAACAAATCAATGAAATGCAAGATCAATAAAATGCCAAAGTGCCAGGAACTATTTTTCATGAACAACTGAAACAGATAGTGATCAAGCAGTGAAATGAATGTACATAAATATACTCCATTATACTTGAATGAATAAATAAAAATAAATAAATAAATAAGGCGACGCAGTGGTGCAGTAGGTAGTGCTGTCGCCTCACAGCAAGAAGGTTGCTGGTTTGAGTCTCGGCTGGGTAAGTTGGCGTTTCTGTGTGGAGTTTGCATGTTCTCCCTGCGTTCACGTGGGTTTCCTCTGGGTGCGCCGGTTTTCCCCACAGTCCAAAGGCATGCGCTATAGGTGATTTGGGTAGGCTAAATTGTGCGTAGTGTATGAGTGTGAATGAGTGTGTATGGATGTTTCCCAGAGATGGGTTGCAGCTGGAAGGGCATACGCTGCATAAAAACATGTGCTGATAAGTTGGCGGTTCACTCCACTGTGGCGACCCCAGATTAATAAAGGGAGTAGGCCAAAAAGAAAGTGAATGAATAAATAAATAAATAAATAAATATCTCTGCACTTTAAACAGTAAAGACAGGTGTTCCTCAAGGCTCAAATTTGGGGCCAATTTTATTCTCTATTTATATAAATGAACTTGGTAAAGCTGTTGAGTCAGCAAACGTACACTTTTATGCAGACAACACAATTATTTACACTATGGCTTCATCTATAAAAGTGGCAATAGACTCTTTACAAAATGCTTTTAATTCATTCCAAATGTCTCTCAATTGCTTGACTTAAAGTTGTCATATCGATAGCCTTTTAAAAAAACTCTATTTATACGTAAAATAAATGAAATTGTACTTCTTCATCATCTTAATATTATTTTTTAAAAATCCAGTCATTATAATATGCATCTTTTGCTGCAAAGCATGTAGAAATGATTGCCCAGCGACGCTATTTATTTAATTTACTTCACAAGTATGTGCTTGCAAATGCTGATCTGCACTTGTGCATTATAAGTGGATTATAATATCTGTTTGAGATGCTAACTTGCGTCTTTAATGCTTGTCTGGGAGATAATAAGACACTCCTTTTATCCACCTATGTGTGTTTAGCATCTCAGAAGAACAATGAATCACAGCGCACACAAACACCCTCTCGCAGAGGGCTATTAATTTGGCTAAAGGACCTCATTACACGGGTGACTAGGTCATCGAGTTTCTCTCCTCCTATTGGTGGAGAATAACGATGAAGGAGGCTAATCGCTTTTTTCTTCCTCTTTCTCATTTCAGGAATTTGACACATTGTACCCCGTGACTTCAACCGCCACTATCTATTTTATAGTTTCCTCTAAATTGAATTTAAAGTACTTTGGTGTCCACACTCAACAAACATAACATGCCTGAAAAAGCTGAAGGATTAGCAGTCCTGCAAAGACCTGCAGGTCCAAAACGGCTATACACATCGACAACTACAAGAGCATAAACATTACTGTGAGCTTCTCTGAGCTTTAGAGCAACTCTTCTTTACACACATGATGCAACTTTTAAAACAACAGTGGAAACTTTTTACATCTGTGAATATGTCCTATGGGAAGGTTTATGATTTTAAAGGGAGCTCAATCAGATATTTTTGAAGGGTTGATTGTCTTTATGCACTGTAAAAAGTGTTCATGCTATTTTATTTATCACATTAATTTTACAAAACACGGGCTGATTAGAAATATGTGCTCTAGCAAACATTTGCTAACATACAGTATTTCAAGATTTTGACTACAAGTTTGACTACAGTTGTTACCCACCTCAGACTGAAGGGCCCCAAACAGGGGTGCGTTCCCCAAACAAAAACGTAACTCGCGGCTGAACTATCATAGTAGGATGCATCGTTTGGGAAAAGAATGATGTAGTGACAAGTGTTTCCCAATACCCGTAGTTTCTCTGTCACAGATCCATCATTTGAACCATGTTAGTTATTAAGTAAAACGCCCATAATGATGCTCTAAACGGGGTGGAGTAACAACTAATTTAGAGAAGAACGCCATCATTTCTTGGTGCAAAATATATTGTTTTGCACAAACACGCAATTAAAATAAAATCCAATCTTAGTTTTGGAAAAACATGCACTCGTTTTCCATATTAATTGAAATATATGTAAACGGCACATATAGGGCCTGTGTTTGCTTTAAGAATATTATTGAGAACATTACATATTCTATTCTAAAACATAAAATCACTTACAAAATCTAACACGTATTCTAATATCATATATAAATCATATAAATCACTAAATAATAAGGTTATTTATTAAGAAATGAAATGTAATATTTATTATTTATTAGCAAATAAAAAAATCCTTCTTTAATAATAATATTAATAATATTAATGATTATTGTCATTGTTATTATTATTATTATTAAGCAGGATATTGTTTATTTATTTTTAATTTTTTGAAAAGTCTACTTTTACAATTTGACATTTTTACAGTACTGTGACAGTTAGGTTTAAGGTTGGGGAGGAGATAATTTATTTGGTAATTTAATAGATAACATAAATATAACTCTGTACAACTACTGTTTTTACGTTACTGTGACCGTAGGGTTTAGGGTTGGGGTAGGTGTTAATAAAATACAATAAGTGGGAAACTTAATAAATAATATAAATAATTCTCGTTAACATACTCTCGCTAAATTCCCGTACGCAACCATATCCTATCTAGCAACAACCATGCCCTCCCAGAGAAATACACAATGGGTCTGATTGGTCAGCTGGCTTAGTGTGATCGCTTAGTTCATGTTGAAGTAAATGTCTGGTTGAGGGCATGACTTTATTTCACAGTATTTCTGATTAAATAAATGCAGCCACAGTAAAAAATAAAACAATTATTTTCAAAACAATAAAAAGTTATATACTATATGAGCATATGAGGTGATTTTATTGCATTTAAAAAACAATTCTGAAGCTCAAATCAATTATTAGTAAAATGTTTCAGAAATATAATCAGACTGTGGATTTGATACTGTCATTAAATGCTGTTAAATTAATGCATTAAATTAATGAATTAAATTCACTGACCGTATAAATGTTAACATAAAAAAATATCTGTAATGAAAATAAAAGATTTCATATTACTGTAGTACTTGGGGAATAAATTCTCAATTCAAACAATATTCATAGTCAGGACACATATTTGAACTAGATGTTTGAAACTTACATACAGAACAAATTGACATACATAGTAATATAATCCTTCTTATTAGTGAAAATAAATGTTATTATCGACCCTAGTCCATTTGGTTATTTAATTAGTTTAATTACTTTTGAATTATATTCATCCAAAATGTGCCAAATTTCAAGTTATAAAGGTCATATTGATGAGTATGTTTTACCACTTTTCTGAATCATATGGCCCTACATACCCTTATGATGCAAACAAGACACACACACACACTCAAAACATGGACACAAAAGTAAATAAAAGCGACCAAGCTGTCCTGTTGTTCCTCAGCCTGTTTTGCAATTACAAGTCCTCCGAGCCAGAGTCTCTATATTTGGCTTGTACTGCAAAGTGTTTACTTGCATGAGTTAAAATCAAAAGTAAATATTTAGGGCTTTCAGAGCCTTGGAGGCTTCGGGTCCTTAGAGAGAGAACTTAAGAATAACTGTCTGCTTTTGTAAACATTCTGTTCTTCTCTGCTGGCGAGCCATTGTATAATCGCAGTCTACAAGCCCCAAAACAACAACAATGGCTGTAATTTATAGAAATATGGAAAATATGAAGACCACTTAAAAGTTTTCAGTTTCTCTGGATTTATATTTGAGTAAAAGTTTCTATATACTAATGTCATTTATTCCTAATTTAAAAAGTAAAAAAAATAATAAAAAAGTCATTCATAGTTAGTTAGGGTTTGAGATTTAGAAATAAATTTGTGCATTATTTTTAGATGTTAATAATCACTTTTAGACAACATTGCTGAAGTTTTAATGAATGAATAAATGAATGAATAACTAAATGAATGAATGAACGAATCAATGAATGAATTAATGAATGAACGAATAAATAAATCAATAAACAAATTTGTTATTCTGACGCTTTGCCATTTCCTAAAATAAGTGCTCTAAATGACAATATTTTTATTGACCCTTACAATACATTTACATTTTACAAAAAATAATAATAATAAACCTAGTAAACCCAGAGACACGTGGAACTTTAAAAAATTTCCTAACTTATTTAATTTAATATAATTTGATAATAGTTTTTAATAAAAATCTATATATTTATTATTATTATTCTTTTTTTACTTATTTTACAAATCATTCAGCTATTAGTGAAATCTGATATTGTGATATTTTGTTTTTCTGCGATAAATATTGCAATATACAGTTTCACAATATGGTTTGAATAGCGCTGTTTGATGGATTTCTGAGGAGTCTAACAGTATTTAGGTATAGGAAATGAATTATGCAAAACATGCTTTTCTTACTTTTGTTTTGTCTCACTTCTAGCCCTAAAAAAATTCTTAGAGCAAGTCAAATTCAAGAGTCAAAATAAGGATGGAATAATAAGGTTTGTGCCCAGGTGAATGGTCTGACAGGTTTGAACTTATTGTTTTATTGAGTTATAAGTGTGTTTTGAGCATAACATGCATTAAACCAAATCTCCCATTCGCTTTAGTTGCGTTGTGCCAGGGCCCATTTGTTATTTACATGGCGGACTTTGTAAGTGGAAAAACTGAACGCTTCACTAGAGAAAACAGTTAAACAGACCATCTGCATGAGGATAAAGAATGAGCCTCCTCCATTCGGCCTCTTCACTTTCTTTTTACTTTACTTTAACTCTTTACTTTACTCCTTTACTTTTGTGGATGAGGAAACGGTGTTGTACGCACTCCACTGAAGACATCCATTAGCCTACATTTTTAATTTCCTTTGATAAGCACAAAGATTTGTTTCAAAACTATTTCTAAATTCAGTTCAAATTTTTTCCAGCAAACGAATAAATGAACAACAATTAAAAAAAAAAAAAAATCGAATAATGTTGACCCTAAATTTAATTCCAGCCAAATTCAAATAAATAAGAACTGTAAAATATATATAGTTTATTTGTTTATATAATATATAATATTTGACACATAATTAAAATTAATCAGGAGGGTTAATCATTTAAAAACTATATTACATAGGAATTTATTTATTTCTTCAACATATAAGTCAATATGTTCAAGGCGTTCTGCAATATCTGATGAAACTCATGTGTAAGACTATAGTTAAATATACGATGTCAAATCACGCAGTGAGACAAAACAGTTATTGACTGGTTATATTTACTAAGGGCAGGTTGTGAAAGCTGTCAGACAGATTGTGTGTCAAAACAGAGACAAATGCAGACCGGACTGACACAGCTGTTATATTTATGGTAATTGTGTTTGTGACTGTCAGTCTCCACCTGTATGATATCCAGACATTTCTACAGCGCGGACAGCAAGACGGCCACGCGTATCTGTATCGATGTCAGAGTTTTCATTACACTGATAAACACACTGACACGGGGATGTCAGAGCCGGACAGAATCCCTTCAAATGTATGTGCGCTAAAAACAAATATCACAGACAGTCCACCTTCTCCTCCATCCATTACAAAGGTAGATGTTTTATCATACAGTCCATGTTGAAAAACGAACGCTATCATTTAACAGTCATTCAGTCCATCTGTGACTCAATTCAAAGCTGATATAGTGTTCTTACGGAATTTCAACCAAAGGTTTCAAACAAGATGATAACAATGAGATATTGAGTCTGTTTTTTGTCCATTAGTGTACAGTAAATAGGGATGTAAATAGGTGTGTGTTTGATTTAAGTTCCTCCTGGATGAATCATTATTTTAAGCGCATCATTTGAGAGTGTGAATGACTGAGCGATCTGAGAGAATCAGTGCAACTGCATTGGTTGTTGAAATGATGTGACGGATCATTTAAATGGATCTAGTTGATCATTTGGAAAAGTGGCAGAAGGTAGATTTTTCCAATGAATCATCTGTTGAACTGAATCCCAATCATCACAAATACTGCAGAAGACCTATTGGAATCCGCATTGGACCCATTGGACCCAAGATTCTCACAGAAACCAGTTTGGTGAAGGAAAAATCATGGTTTGGGGTTACACTCAGTACGGGGTGTGCGAGAGATCTGCACAGTGGATCAACAGCCTGGGGTATTAAGACACTTGTGTTGCCCATTACATTACAAACCACAGGAGAGAGCAAATTCTTCATCAAGATAGCGCTCCTTCAAATACTTCAGCCTCCACATCAAAGTTCATGAAAGCAAAAAAGCTCAAGGCGCTCCAGGATTGTCCAGCCTAGTCACCAGACATGAGCATTATTGAGCATGTCTGGGATAAAATGACATTTAAAATGACAAGCTACTTGTCGCCCCCTACTGCAATAATGAAATATAACGCACATAATTTAGTATGATCACTTATTCTTTCATATATTTTAATAACTATAAGTTGGAAAAAGTAAGATGTTACATTTTTGCATATTTAAATCTGAATGAAGATTAAACTTTACTGTATTTCAGCAATATTTTGATACTTTCCTTTGACAAAAGTTATTTAAAAACATTGAGTTAGTTTTATTTTAATGAGAAATGTATACCCTTTTTTATGAAACAAACAAACAAACAAACAAACAAACAAACAAACAAACAAACAAACAAACAAACACATAAAAACAAAATGGGCTGCAAAACTAAACTTAGCTTTGCATATTAATGCAGTAAAAATGGGGCATAATTTGTTACTAACATTGAGGGCAGTTATTTAAATTTTTATAATATTACCGTTTTTACCTATTGCAGCAAGGTAGTTCATAAACTATAATAATAAAAAACCATATTGACCCCAGAATTGAACATAAAATTTTGAACAATAGACATAATGAGATAAATATGGCATTACATATTGCATTTAGAACCATATATATGCATTTACAACGTCATTTACAATAATAATAATAATGATAATAATAATAATAATAATAATAATAATAATAATAATAATAATAATAATAATAATAATAATAATAATACATTTTATTTGTAATGTGCTTTTCTTAAACTCAAAGCGCTACAAGGCAAAATACTAGCAATACAAAGCAAGCAAAACAGCACAACAATAAAATATGCAATAAAACAATAAAAATAAAGTATTGTTAATAAGATAGAATAAAAAGTTAACAAAATTATTAGCCTAAGTTAAAAGCAATGCTAAAAAGGTGAGTCTTAAGAAGTTTCTTAAAACAGTCCAGAGAGGCAGCATTCCTAATGCTGATGGGGAGTGCATCCCACCCATGGTCTTGAGTTTACACTATGGCTGATATAAGGTAAGTCCCGATGCAGAACGAAGAAAGCGGGCTGGGGTGGCAGGAGTCCCCAGGTCACAGATGTAACCGGGTGCTAGCCTATGCACTGCTTTGAAAGTTAAAATCAACATCTTAAAATCAATCTGTGATTTAATAGGAAGCCAGTGTAACTGTTGTAGCACAGAAGTAATATGGTGACGTGATGATGACATTCTTTCAGTACCCGTGCAGCGGAATTTTGAATATACTGTAATTATTTGAGAGAACTTGTAGGTAAACCCCCAAAAAGTGAAGTACAAAAATCAAGACGTGATGTGATAAAGGCATGGATAAGCCTCTCTGCATCAGGTCATGAGAGAAATGGTCTAATCCGTGCAATATTGCGGAGATGAAAGAAGGCAGTTTTTGATAAGTGTTTGAAGTGGGAGTTAAAACTGAGCTGTGCATCAAAGAGCACCCCAAGGTTACGTACCTGGGTAGAAGGAGACAGTTGAACATTATCAACTGAAAGTGTGAAATCCTTGTACTGGCTAACCAATAATATAAAAGTATGTACTATACACTACCTGACAAAAGTCTTGTGGTTGATCCCAGTTGTAAGAGCTACAAATAATAACTTGACTTCTAGTTAATCATTTGGAAAAGTGGCAGAGGGTTGATTTTTTAGATGAATCATTGAACTGCATCCCAATCATCACAAATACGGCAGAAGACCTATTGGAACTCACATAGACCCAAGATTCTTACAGAAATCAGTCAAGATTGGTGAAGGAAAATCTACAACAAGGGTTACATTGAGTGTGGAGAGGGCAAATTCTTCAGCAGGATAGCACTCCTTCTCATACTTCAGCCTCCACATCAAAGTTCTTGCAAGGAAAAAAGGTTAAGGTGCTCCAGAAATGGCTAGCCCAGTCACAAGATATGAACATTATTGAGCCTATAATGTTAAAGTTAAACGTTAAAGTCTGGGGTAAGATAAATGAGGAGGCCACTTCTGATACCAAATGATCAAGTAGAAGTCAAGTTATTATTTGCTGTTCCTAGATGACAAGTCTAGTGTACAATGCATACCGTTAAAGTACCATAAATTATATAATATATACCGTTGAAGGCAAATTATTTGGCCTCCTATGACATTTTTGTTCTTTTATAAATATGAGAACAAAGCTATTCTCAAATATTTCCTATAAATATTTTTCTTCTGGAGAAAGTCAAAATAAGTCTCATGGAAAAGTCATTTTTAAAATTGTAAAAAAAAAAATTTAATATCAACGTTATTAGGCCCATAAAGAAATTGGGTTTTTCGATTGGCTACAGAACATATCACTGTTTTCCAATGACTTGCCTAATCAACCTAATCTGCTTACCCAATCAACCTAGTTAAACCTATAAATTGCACTTTAAGCTGAATACTGGTAAAATAACAAGTAAAATATTATTTACTGTCATCATAGTAAAGACAAAACTAAAGACTAAACTATATTAGGTTAAAAAAGGGCGTTAAACAAACGTTCGTTAAACAGCATTTATAAAAAAAAAAAAGATAAAAAATGAAAAGCTCACAGGAGGCCTAACAATCTAGCATTTATCACTAATAAAGTGAAGTCTGTTGTTTGTGAAGATCTGTTTACCTGTCATGGCCACTATGACATTACTAAGCTGTTAACCCCAAACTTACACTGACAGTACAGTACAAATTTACACAGCTGATCACGAGAGCAGCCACTGAAGCAGCTGGTGGATCTTGTACTGTAGGAATAGCTCAGTCTGTCCAATCAAACTGTAATCCATTGAATCCAGAACCTGCAGTAAACCGTTGTTCACCCCAGTGCCTGTTTGATCTTACACAGCTCCTTTTTTTGTTCTTGGTGGAACACGCTGTAATGCTCCACGGCTTCAGATCTAGAAGTGGGTCAGTACTCAGGGGGTCATTGATTCAATAACCGGCTGTAGTGAGCTGATATCATCAAACGTTCTCCACCATCAATGTGCCCTTGAGCGAAGCACTTTACTGCAGTTAGCTCTAAGGTCACCCCAGTACATGCTTCTAAGCACTGGCTAAAGGTCAACAAGCACATCATTGGTACGCCGGCCCATGACAATACAAAAGCATTTGTATAATTTAAGTTCAAGTGAAAATATCACTGAAAAAACGGGCCTATACAAACATACATATACAGTTGAAGTCAGAATTATTAGTCCTACTGAATTGTTAGCCCCCTCTACATTTTTCCACAATTTCTGTTTAACGATAGAAGATTTTTTTTGTTATTTCTAAACATAATTCTGCGTTCACACCAGACTCGTAAGTGATTTACATGTTAAGTCAACGCAAAGACCAAATAGACATCCTTCAAATAGATTCGTGCAAATAATGTGCCTAACCCTAATTGTGCGGATTGCTCAAGTTGGAAAATCTGAACCCTTAACCAATCAGGAGCTTGCTATTGTAGGGGCGTGATTATGACGTAGTGCCTGATGTTGGTGTCCTGAGGGGAAATCCTCGAATTACCAGACAACAGTTCATCAAACTGGGCTTGGCTCAGTCTGAAGCACCGCTGAAAGCTTCCATCATCCAGGCACATTTTCTGGAGGAGTTGATGAACTTACAGAGCTGGGTGCACCTCTGAAAGTATCTAATAGACTCAGATACGGCGCCGAATGGATATATGCTGTTTTTCAGCCTTCCTGAAGCATTGCAGCTATTCTCTCAAAAAAATCCATGTTAGCTATTTAGCATCGAAGCTAGAGTCACCAGGCAGACAGAAGCCCTGGCTATGACACAAATCCGCGTGTCTTTAAATTGTTAAATTGTAAAAACTTTTATTCTAGCTGATTTAAAAAAAAACAAGACTTTTTCCGGAAGAAAAAAATTATGTAGCAAATACTGTGAAAAATTCCTTGCTCTCCTTAACCATCATTTAAGAAATATTTGGAAAAAGAAAAATGACAGGAGGGCTATAACTCTGACTTTAACTATAAATGCAACGAGCAAAGTAAAGTTTTCAATTCATTTTCAAACAAATTATTATTATAGGATATATTATAATCAAATATTGACACACTCTTCAGCACACTTCCTTGAACAGTGTTATCATATTTTAACACTTTAGCAACACACGTTTGTTAACATATGGCTTTTCTTGTGTTTTCCTGTATAGTTTTCAGCTGCTCACCTGCTAAAGTGTTGCACTTCTGTAAAACACAGTAAGAGGTCAGTAAAACAGCAGGGTAGGGTTGCACTAGCTGAATGTAAGTTCTTTCTTTAACTGGAACGTAAACTCCACACTAGTGGTTTAGTAACTACTTGCTAGTTTGTAACTAAATTTGTTCTTACTTCGGTTGTGCTGCATTCTTAAGGCAAAGCATAATTAGTAGGTTGTAAGCTCTGCGTAAAGTCATGCGTAGTCACATTGAATGATGTAATATACCATAAAAAAACACTTAAATCGTTGAACTGCTTTAAAATTCTGCAACTAATGCATCTATATATAGCTCTCCTATGGAAATGAAATTACGCGCAAAATACCCATTTTATAGCCTACATATATGAAAGATAAAAGAGCAAGAAGAAAAACTCAGTCACTTTAATTTATAGATACAATTAACACAAACACTCCTTGAAAGAAAAGTAAACTCTTCTTTCATAAACCGAAAAAAATAGGATATTTGGGAGGAAAATAAGGCTGTGATTAGAGAAAGATCCTTCTTCATTATGATCGCGAGCTTCTCAAAATGTAAACAAATCTCACTGTCGTCTCTTTTCTACCGTTATACATGGGGGAAGTTCCTGTAAATATTTAGGTGGAACGTAGCGTTAAGTGGAGCAACACAAAAATATTTAGCAATGTGTAAGTTGTAACTTAGCCTGCGCCCGAAACCGCCTACTACTCAGTAGGTACTGCATTTGAATTTAAATGTACTACTTGACTGTTAGAAAAGTAAATTCTATACTGTATGAATGTGAGTCTTGTGAATGAAATTCGGATGTACTACATCAGCCATTTTGTCATGATCACGTGACCTACCCTTGTGAGTTGCGTCGCTTCACTCTCATTCATGAATTCTTTCGCGGGGCATCATAGGATAGCACAGCGTGCATGAGATGCGCACTTCAGAATCTTGGAAGAATCCCGGTAGTAGCTCTTCCGGGTACTTCTCGCATATTGATTTTCGAATTCTATGAGTTCAGACATATGAATTCGGACATATAATTCAGCAACCTCAGTGTCCCTTTAAGTCACAAATAGGCAACGTTTTAACTTACTTGGGCTGGTGCAACCATAGGTCTGTACCAAATAGGGGTTCCTTGGCTTGTAACAATAGCAGAACTCTTTTGGTGCTAAACTGAACTCTAATCTGAATAGTATTACTTTGCGAGAATACTTTTATGTGGACATAAAACAAAAATAACGACTTTGCTCAACAAAGTATTTCTCCTGAGTGTCAGTATAGGGCGTGCGTTCATGTGTGGCGCTTTTGTCAAGCCTCTTATGTATTATTTTAGATGCGCCCATGCTTTTTTCATACAGAGTAAAGGGTTGTAAACACCAGGATGATTTTTGCTCAAGTTTATTGTCAGCGTTTTTCAAGACGTTTTCATGCATTCAAACCAAAGCGATTTTTGTCAGCGTTAAGTAGAGATAAAGCGCAAAATCACCCTCTGACGTTATGAGAAAAGCAGCTCCATATTCATCTTGCCTCATTGCATCATCTTCTCTATTGAACGAAAGTGATACTGGGATCACCTCACCTTAAGAGCCTATAAGTGGTGTTTACTGTCACTTTAGCAGCTCTGAGCACTTGAACAAAAGTGATTGGTGGAGAAGTTTTTGATACGGCATGTCAATTTACGATTTTATGCCTGCCATTTTATGCGTTGGTGTGCATGCGCAGAGCTTGTGAATGCGTGCACAATACACCATCACTGAGAAGAAGAAACTGTTGAATAAACTTGTTATTTTTGTTTTGTGTGCACAAAAGCATAGCTGTAGCTTGATAATATTCTGGTTGCTAAAATCAAGGACTATGGTCTGTTTTGAGGATATTTTGTTTTATTCCTGGGAGTCTAATGCTGTGTTCACACCAGATGTAGCACGATATTCGTGCGTAAATAGACACGTGAAAATTTACTCGTGTGTCAAATTCGCTTCATCCGCGCATCAAATTCACTTCACAATAGATGTGGATTTGCGTCATGGGTGGGGCTTCTGTCTGCCCGGTGACCCTAGCTTCGTTGCTAAATGACTAACATGGATTTTATTGAGTAAATAGCTGTGTTTAAGTGGTTTGGGAAAGCTTAGAAAAAAGCATATATTCGTTCGGCGTCGTGTCTGAGTCCATTAGATCCTTTCAGATGTGCACCCAGCTCCTCCAGAAACTTTACCTGGATGATGAAGTCCAGTTTGATGAGCTGTTGCCTGGCGTCGGCAAGAGGATTTCCCCTCGGGACACCAACAACAGGCACTACGTCATAATCACACCCCTACAAGAGCTAGCTCCTGATTGGTTAACGTGGCATGAATGTCTGCTGAAGTTCAGATTTTCCAACTTGAATGATACACACGATTTGCACGTTATCACGCCGCTTTATCGTGCAAATTTTGTCATTCGTGCCACCTTATTTGCATGAAACACGTCGCAGGATGTCTATTCACGTCTTTGCATTGACTTAACATGTAAATCACTTACGCTTAACGCTTCATCCGCATCTGGCGTGAACGCAGCATCAAACCTTGCTGTCTATAGAGGATGAGGGAGATTTTGCTCTTTGGTTTCGCCTAAAATATCTTAATTTGTATTACGAAGACATAAAGGTCTTAGATGTTTAAAAAAGTGACATGAGGGTGAGTAATTAATAGCATACTGTAATAAAATTTTTTTGGGTGAACTAACCCTTTAAGTACAGACACGTGCTTTTAGATTGGAGGAAACTGTGTTGAACAACTAAGCGATGGCGGGATGGTGCTGACAGACAGGTCTAAAGCCTGAATGTGTCTCATTTGGACTGCTGATATCGACAAAGCAATTAAACGCTAATGATTAATGCCACAGCACGAGCTGATCTCCTTCTTTACTAAATGTGATAGGCTTCAGAATTGCAAACACAAGCACTAACCATTCCCAGACGCACAAAGAATAGATACCTTTGTTTTGACTGACATCACTGAAGACCTCTGAACTGAATTTTAATTCTTTATATTCTTTTTGATAAATAGTTAATAAGCATTTTAAATTGAATTCAACTGCAACACTCCCAGTAAACATTTCCCCTCGTTCATATGCACGCAGGAGCGAGTACGAGCATTTTTACTGAGTTTTGCTAATGCATCCCAGCACTTAGCAAGGTGTGCTGCCCATTCTGAGCCAGAGGGCTCGTTTTCAAAAGCAACTTAAGAAGCATACAAATTGGACCCGTAATTCATAAGGGGACAGACACTTTAGCAGTAAATTATGCATTAAAACTGCACAGGTGGCAAAAGCAAGTCGTGCAAGCAGCTGGGAATTTACGCATCACAGTCAGCAAAGACACTCTTCGCAGTCCTCGACCACAACCAACAGATGTTTCTCCATCTTAACATTTGTCTCGCAGCTTCGTCTTAAAGCGCAAGCAACCTCTTTGTGCCTCCGACAGCTTAATCAAACAGCGGCGAGATTATGCTGAACAAAAGTGTTTGGGGACTAGCGCCTGGATCAGACCAAACAGCTGTTCTGACTAATGATACGTCAGCTTTACAGCTGTCAGTCACGGGAACGACCCAAGATTGTGCTGCCTTATTCAAAAACAAAATGGAGAACATACGTTTTTAATGGAACTGGTACATTGTTCTGGCAAAGAGGGTATACAGTGGCTGGCACTTTTCAAGAAAGGCAAACCTACCATTAATACACTAAATATTACTAATGCAGCAGAAATAAGTTGTATAATACAGAAATAAGTTGTATAATACAGAAAACATAAGCAACTAGACTAAATATGAAAAACTATTTGGAATTTATGTAGACCAAATTCGTTTGAATATTTATATGATTTTTATATTATTATATTCCAAATATATTTAACTAATAAGGAATTACAAAGAAACTTGGTTAATCAATGATTAATTAATTTATTGTTTGATTTATTGGCTGATTGTTTGGTTGGCTGATTTGATTGATTGCTTGGTTGGCTGATTGATTGATTGGCTGATTTAATTTGATTTGATTGATTGATTGTCTGATTGGTTGGCTGGCTCATTTGATTGATTGCTTGGTTAGTTGGTTGGCTGATTGATTGATTGGCTGATTTAATTTGATTTGATTGATTGATTGATTGATTCATTGGTTGGTTAGTTGGTTGGCTGATTTGATTGATTGATTGATTGGTTGTTTGGGTTTTTTGATTGATTAATTGATTGGCAGATCGGTTGGTTGGCTGGTTTGACTGGTTTATTGATTTATTCATTCAATGATTGTCATGTCAGATTGACTGACTGACTGACTGATTGGTTGGATGGCTAATTTGTTGGTTGGATGGCTAATTTGATTGATTAATTGATTGTTTGATTGATTGATTGATTAATGAATTGGTTGGTTGTTTGGCTGATTGATTGATTGATCAGTCGGTTGGTTGTCTGTTTGTCTGTTTGTCTGTCTGTCTGTCTGTCTGTCTGTCTGTCTGTCTGTCTGATTGGTTGGTTGATTGAATGATTGATTGATTGGTTGGCTGATTTTATTGATTGATTGATTTGTCTGTTTGTTGGTTGGCTGATTTGATTGATTGATTGATTGATTGGCTTATTGGTAGGTTGATTGAATGATTTATTGATTGGTTGGCTGATTTTATTGATTGATTTGTCTGTTTGTTGGTTGGCTAATTTGATCAATTGATTGATCGATTGTTTGATTAATTGATTGATTGATTGATTGATTGATTGATTGATTGATTGATTGATTGATTGATTGATTGATTGATTGATTGATTGATTGATTGATTGGTTGGCTTATTGGTAGGTTGGTTGGCTGATTGGTTGGTTGGCTGGTTTGACTGATTTATTGATTTATTCATTCAATGATTTGTTGTTAATTGATTGATTGATTGGTTGGTTGATTGATCAGTTGATCAATTGATTGGCCGATTGATTGACTGACTGACTCACTGGCTAATTTGTTGGTTGGTTGGCTGGTTTGACTGATTGATTGATATATTCATTCAATGATTGGTTTATTAATTGATTGATTGATTGATTAGCTGATTTATCAATTGATCGATTGATTGGCTGATTGATTGACTGATTAATGGGTTGGATGGCTAATTTGTTGGTAGGTTGATTAATTAATTAACTGATCGATCGATGGATTGGTTGTTGGCTTATTAATTAGATGGTTGTCTGGCTAATTGATTGATTCAGTCAATGATTTATTGATTCATTCATTGGTTGAATTGAATTGTTTGGTTGGCTGATTAATATGGTCAGTCCAACATGAATTTGTCGGTTGGTTGATTTCTCTGCATTCCGTTGTTTGAAAATCAAAAACTCTGTGCTCACACTTAGACTATTTGTAGAATAAATATAAAATTAAAATTTATAAAATGCCCCACGAAAAAAAAGTGAATGACATTTGAGGGGTTATTGTATGTCATATGCCCCAAAGCTGCATTGAGTTATAAAGCTGCATATCTCTTCACCCGGAGTTATGACTCAGCGATGTTTTAGCTTGTTTCTTGTCCTGCACGCAATGGTGACGCACACTCATGTGCACTTTGCGTCAGTATGATGCATGTTTTGCAAAGATACACACACAGTCGTGCCTGAGGCCTGCCATATTAACACATTAGCGTGTGTACATGTGCTCTGGACTCCTGAAAAGAACTGCACAGTTCAGTGTGGTGTCGCTAACTCCAGAAGACAAGCACAACAGCACTTCAGAAACAGCGTGGAACTCAGCATGTCCTCCGGGCATGGACTGAGAAAAAGCAACAGGGGCCTACAACAAATCCTTGTGGTACATCACTCCAAAGCTGTCCAAGTTCAGCCTGCCACTGACAGCAAGAAGCACTTCTATTGTGCAAAAGTTTGTTGTTACTAAAGCATTGATTTTGTTTTTGCAAGAAACTGGAGCTTATTTTCACCAATCAAACATTTAGCTGATAAGAAATGCATTAAAAGAGAGCAACATTAATCATTTTATTCATATTTTACAATTTATCATTTGCTTAATTATCATTTTGGCATGCTTATTGGTTGCCTGAGTCAAACAAGGCAACCCCCATGTTTGTATGACACTGCTATGTAATGTTATTGATGTGTGACATTGATAATGGGAGTTAATGGAATGAATAGGATTCAATGGCAAACAACCTGACACCTTATAAAAGTTATAGCACACAGACCCCCATAAATTAGCACAATTTGACCCCACTTTCAAGGGTCTGGGATTGCAGGACTAGTTATACACGCCAAAATTTGTGTCTGAAATTAGGAAGACGGAATAATAATATTAATAAGTATTATTAATAAGTATTATTAATAAGAGACTAACAACAGTGGATTTGCCTGAAGGCAAACCCTCCCTAATAATAATAATAATAATAATAATAATAATAATAATAATAATAATAATAATAATAATAATAATAATAATATACTATCAATGCAAATTATGAAGTTGTTTGGCTGATTGGTTGGTTGGTTGACTGACTGACTGATTGATTGATTGGCTAATTTGATTGATTGATTGATTGATTGATTGATTGATTGATTGATTGATTGATTGATTGATTGATTGGTTGGTTGGTTGGTTGGTTGGTTGGTTGGTTGGTTGGTTGGTTGGTTGGTTGGTTGGTTGGTTGGTTGGTTGGTTGGTTGATTTGATTGACTGGTTGGATGGTTGTTTGGCTGACACTGATTCATTCCTTCAAAGATTCATTGATTCATTCATTGACTGAATTGGTTGGCCGATCAATAATAATAATAATAATAATAATAATAATAATAATAATAATAATAATAATAATAATAATAATAATAATAATAATAATAATAATAATAATAATAATAATATAACTATAAATGCAAATAATAAAGTACATTTTTAAATATTACATTAGTTCAGGGATTTCTAACTTTACATGAAAGAGTGTAACAATTTGTACTGTTTGAGATTTATGAAAAACTGGCGAGCCTTTGTTTCTAATCCAAAGTAACAAAACACATAGCTTGATGGGAGGTACATAGAGACGCGGTCCAGATGCACACCAAAAAGTAGACAAGCAAATCTCAAAGTTCTTTACTGGTGCTCAGCTGGCAGTACACTAAACAGCAGCTACATCTGCAGCAAAAGAAGAGAAGACTCAGGGATGTGGGCTTTCTCGGCAGAGTTTCAAAGAAAAGCTACATCTGATACTTGCAAATAAGAAGAAAGGGATAGAACGGGCAAAAGAACAAAGATTGGACTGTAAACGATTAGGAAAAGTATTACGGATAGATGAATCTTTCAGTTGTTGAGCTGTTTGTGGGAACAGTTTGATCGCAAGGTCAAACTCCGTGAGAAATTTCCGACAAGTTAAATCACATATATGGGAAGTACAGCAGAAAGCATGAAACCTCAACTGAATAACTAACTAGAGGCATAAAAAGTCAGCAAGCAGAGGATTCTTTTTTATGAACAAATAGTCCATTTGAATTATAAATAGTGAGTTGATAGATCATGAATGTTACTGCTATTCATTAAAAGTGCCCTTTTCTTGCACCCTGGATATTAATAAAATAATTATACAGACTAGCCCAACATTTTTTTCACAATAAAATTTTAACTAAACCATTGGGTTGGTCCATATTTTACCCAAATTTGACTTAATAAAGCATTCATTCATTTTCTTTTCGGCTTAGTCCCTTTATTATTCAGAGGTCACCACAGCGGAATGAACCGCCAACTTATCCAGTATATGTTTTATGCAGCGGATGACTTTTCAGCTGGAACCCATCACTGGGAAACACCCATACGCTCTGATTCACACACCTACATGCACTAAGGACAATTTAGCTTGCCCAATTCATCTATAGCGCATGTCTTTGGACTGTGGGGGAAACCGGAGCACCAAGGAAACCCACACCAACATGGGGAGAACATGCAAACTCCACACAGAAATGCCAACTGACCTAGACGGGGCTCAAACCAGTGGCTTTCTTGCTGTGAGGCGATCACACTACCCACTGCGCCACCGTGTCGCCCCAAAAAGGCTTTTAAATAGGTTGTTGGTTCGAGTCCAAACTGAACCAGTTGGCATTTCTGTGTGGAGCTTGCATGCTTTCCCCGTGTTGGCGTAGGTGTCCTCCGGGTGTTCTGATTTCCCCCACAATCCAGAGATATGCGATGTAGGTGAACTGAATAAACTAAATTGGCTGTAGTGTATGTGTGTGAATGAGTGTGTATGGATGTTTCCCAGTACTGGCTTGCAGCTGGAAGGTCATCCACTGTGTAAAACATTTGCTGGATAAGTTGGCAGTTCATTCTGCTGTGGCGACCCTTGATTAATAAAGAGACTAAGCTGTAGGAAAATGATTAATGAATATATTGCAGCATTACCTGGTTTCTTACAGTGTCTGAAATGGAGTAAATCATTGATAGGAGACCACTAAAATAAAAGTAGAAACTTTTAAATTCTATAATAAGGGCATGAACGCATCCTTAAGGATATTTTGTTCTCTCCAAAAACTTAATGTAGCATAAAAACATTCCACAGCAAGGCCTGAAACGCTTTTATTTTTAATCTCAGCTGTGGTTTGTCTATGCTGATCTGCAGTTCAACATGCAAGAGGTTCAGAAAACAGGCAGAGATCCACCGACTGTGCAAGAAAGCAAATCGCTCTGCCAGGTGTTCAGAAAGATAGCGCTGTGTAAAAGAGTAGACCCGATTTGGAGATTTCTGGGGGCACGGGCAATAGAAAGTCCTCTCACATATCAAGAGTATGCTTCTGTTTCTGGGGAAAGAGCAAAACTGAACACTTCTCAGTTCGGAGAAGTTCAAAAAAGACAAAGACAGAGAGACAGTTGAACAGACATGCTGAAAGCTTTTGATGTGCTAAAGTCACAACTTCATTTGGTCTCCAACAGTGAACAGCATCGCTTCTGATACAGATACTGTAGCACAGCAGATTCAAAACTGATTTTCTAGTACCAAAATAGTCCGCTTTCAGTCAAATCTCAACATTTTTTTTATGTTTTTCAGCTTATCTACGATTTAAACTGCATTATTCAAATTGAATTATACGAATGTCACAGCAGAAATCAAGACTCATCAGACTAGGCAACATTTTTCCAATCTTCTATTGCCTAATTTTGGTGAGCCTGAGCAAGTTGTAACCTCAGTTTCCTGTTCTTAGCTGACAGGAGTGGCACCCGGTGTGGTCTTCTGCTGCTGTAGCCCATCCGCCTCAAGGTTCGATGTGTTGTGCGTTCAGAGATGCTCTTCTGCATACCTCGGTTGTAGTTATTTAAGTTACTGTTGCCTTTCTATCAGCTCAAGCCAGTCTGGCCATTCTCCCATGACCCCTGGCATCAACAAGGCATTTGTGCCCACAGAACCGCAGCTCACTGTATATTTTTCTTTTTCAGACGATTCTCTGTAACCCTAGAGATGGTTGTCTGTGAAAATCCCAGTAGATCAGCAGTTTCTGAAATACTCAGACCAGCCCGTCTGGCACCAACAACCATGTCAAATTCAAAGTCACTTAAATTTACATTTACATTTACATTTAGTCATTTAGCAGACGCTTTTATCCAAAGCGACTTACAAATGAGGACAAGGAAGCAATTTACACAACTATAAGAGCAGCAGTGAACAAGTGCTATAGACAGGTTTCAGGTGTGTAAAGTCTAAGAAGCAAAGCATTAGTAAAAAAAATTTTTTTTTTTTTTTTGAGAGAGAGAGAGAGAGAGAGAGAGAGAGAGAGAGAGTACAGTTAGTGGTATAGCCAGAGAGGCAGTTGCAGATTAGGAAGGAAAGTGGAGACTAAACAGTTGCGTTTTTAGTCGTTTCTTGAAGACAGCAAGTGACTCTGCTGTTCTGATGTAGTTAGGGAGTTCATTCCACCAACTGGGCAGATTGAATGCGAGAGTTCGGGAAAGTGATTTCTTCCCTCTTCGGGATGGAACAACGAGGCAACGTTCATTCACAGAATCCAAGTTTCTGGAGGGCACATACATCTGCAGAAGTGAGAGCAGAGGTCGCTTTGTAAGCAAACATCAGAGCTTTGAATTTGATGCGAGCAGCAACTGGCAGCCAGTGCAAACGGGTGAGTAGCGGAGTGACATGTGCTCTTTTGGGTTCATCAAAGACCACTCGTGCTGCTGCGTTCTGAAGCAGCTGAAGAGGTTTGATAGAATTAGCTGGTAGCCCGGCTAGCAGAGAGTTGCAATAGTCCAGTTTGGAGAGAACAAGAGCTTGAACAATGAGTTGAGCTGTATGTTCAGATAGGAAGGGTCGGACCTTTCTGATGTTATAGAGTGCGAATCTGCAAGATCGAGTAGTTCTAGAAATGTGGTCAGAGAAGTTCAGTTGGTCATCAATCGTTACTCCAAGGCTTTTTACCATTTTGGATGCAGTGATGGTTGCTCCATCCATCTGGATTGAAAAGTTATGGTGAAGAGTCGGCTTGGCAGAAACTTCAAGCATTTCCGTTTTTGTGATGTTAAGCTGAAGATGATGATCTTTCATCCAGTGTGAAATGTCTGACAGGCAGGCTGAAATGCGAGCTGGAACCGAGGGATCATCAGGGTGAAAAGAGAGGTATAGCTGGGTATCATCAGCATAGCAGTGGTAGGAAAATCCATGTTTCTGGATGACCTGTTCCTAAAGATGCCGTGTAGATAGAGAAGAGAAGTGGCCCAAGAACAGAGCCCTGAGGTACCCCAGTGTCTTCTATCCCCTGTCTTCCCCTTCTATCCCCTGTCTTCCCCATTCTGATGCTCGTTTTGAACTGCGGCAGATCATCTTGACCATGTCTACATGCCTAAATGCATTGAGTTGTTGCCATGTGATTGGCTGATTAGAAATTTACATTAACGAGCAGTTGGACAGGTGTAACTAATAAAGTGGCTGGTGAATGTAGCTTAATATATTATTTATTTTACAATATGTTTTGTCAAACTACTTAATTCAATAAAAGCAATTTTTAAACTGTAGAGTAAAACTTAAAAGTAACATAAAAGGCTGATGGAGCAGAGGTCAATGTCCCAAAACACTGTCCAGAAACAACAACAAAAACTTTTTACAGTGTAGATTTACTGAACTATGCTTTACAAAGTTATGATTTCTGGGGAAAAAAAATATCAAATTGATTGTTTTATTTGTATAAAAAGGGTGAAAATCTGGTAATGGGGCAATACACAATATGTTTTTCTTCGGATGTTGTTTATATGTGTTATTTATTTATTCATTATGGTAAACCTCTTGAGATGTACCATCTCATTTTCAAGGGGATCCCACAATTAATCACAATCACATAGTTATAACATCAGAAGACAAAAACAAAACATAAAATTACACAACACCAAAAAGATAAATAAATAAATTAATAAAACATCAACAAAAGGGGAAGTAGTATACATACATATACATAGTACAAAAAAATATATATACAGATCAGTGAATCAAATTACAACATAAATAATAACATCCTAAAATATGACAGCAAAGTTTGCTTAAACACCTTAAATGATGCAATGGAACGAATGTTAGCAAGTAAATTCGTCCAAACTATTGGACCCTCAAACATAAAAGCTCTTTTACCATTCGATTTTTTAAAACAAGGAACAAAAGAATAAGTCTGAAGAGAATATCTTGCTTGATAATTTAAGGAAAAAAATGCTAAATATTGTTGGAAATAATAAGGATACTTAAAATGAATACATTTAAATATCAATATATATTGAATATGTTGTTATATAATATGTTTATTTACAAAAAAAATAGATATAATAATAATAATAACAATAATAATAAAAATAATAATAATAATAATAATAATAAACTGGAACATTTCAATGAAATACGAGTAACGTATTGTACAAGTGATGAATCGCTGCTTTAAAATGCTCCAGTGTCCCTGTATCTGTGGTTACACTAAGTAAACAGTGTTGAGCCTAATGAACTGATGACCTACACAGACAATCACAGTCATTTCTGTTGAGCACATGAACACAATGGCAAATCACACAAGGTTAATTAGGTTAACTAGGCAGGTTAGGGTAAATAGGCAAGTTATTGTATAATGATGGTTTGTTCTGTATGTGTATATATATATATATATATATATATATATATATATATATATATATATATATATATATATGTATATGTATATGTATGTATGTATGTGTATATATATATATATATATATATATATATATATATATATATATATATATATATATATATATATATATATATATATATATATATACACATGCGTGTGTGTACGAATGAGATCAAACTGTACTTTTCACGCGTTCTAACACACACATAAAAAATCTACTTATATTCTTGCATTATTTGCTTTGATAGCCTGTTATTGTTAAACTTTATAAGTCTTTGATATGTGACAGCGATGCATTTTGGGGCAGAGGCCCGAAATAATAATGAGTGATAAAAATTCCTTTGCTGCCAGAGCAAGAGCTTTTTCATTTTCATTTTGTCACCTCACACTGTGCAGGGCTCAGCCAGACACTTTATGTCTAAACAAAGATTATATTTACCATTTCCCTCTGAAATGATAATGTATTTCTGTTTTCCGAATTACATTAACTGAGGTATGTTAGAGAGAGAAACAGAGAGAGAGCTAGAGATGCACTGATCAATATGCTGACAACAGCAAATTTAACTGTCCCTCATGCCTTCCACTGTGGCTCCCATATCAAGGGCCAAAAATGGACAAGCTGTCAATAACTGTCAGGCTGTTGATTTGCAGGGCCCTCTCTGTCCATAAAAAAGTAGCCTTTTATTGAACAGACCTTCACAATTACCTTTATATGGAGGACAATGAGACAGTCACCTCTGCTAATTGTGCCAGCTGTCTCTAGAGATGCTTGTTTTGAGGTTTTACACACAAAAAACAAATGGAATCATGGGTAATATAAAAAGATGTTGTGAAGCTGTGAAAACCTATTACAGCAGAATAAGCTGCAAGAAGCCATTCCCAATGAAGAGGGAATCTTTGAGGGCAAATAGTCTAAAAATAGGAGAGATTTTAAGGAAGTGTGTTGCTTTTTTCCTCAAAAAGAGATTTACTGGGTGAGTGGAATGCAGGGCTAAAAATAAGGAGTTATGATGTCATTGGTTTTGCAGAGTGCTGTGAAATGAATTGATGAGACATTTTTCACAGTGGGCTTCTGCTCAACTCTGATTCATGGTGCTAAACTTCCCTGCAGCCCCGCTGTGTCAGCACAAACATCAACAGTGGTCAACACAGAACGCTGAATAAATGCAAATCACAGGCAAACAATAGCTACAGTATATTTGCATCAAGTGAATTTAAAAATAAGATCATCGCATAAATAAGACACAAATACACAAATAAAACATTGTTTCCATCATGTTTAAGAGAATAAAAAATTTAATTTCTTAGAAATACAATGCAAACTATTATAATAAAAATTAAAACTGGGAAAATCTATCATAAAGAGAATATACAGTGCATCTGGAAAGTATTCATAGCACTTCCAGAAATTAATTTATTTCCTCAAAACTCTACACACAATACCCCATAATGACAATATGAAAAAAGATTGTTTGAAATTGTTGCAAATTTATTAAAATAAAAAAGCTGAAAAGTCACATGTACAGAAGTATTCACAGCCTTTGCTCAATAGTTTGTTGATGCAGCTTTGGCAGCAATTACAGCCTCAAGTCTTTTTGAATATGATGCCACAAGTTCAACACACCTGTCTTTGGGAATTTTTGCCCATTCCTTTTTGCAGTACCTCTCAAGCTCTATCAGGTTGGAAGGAAGCGGCAGTGTATACAGTGCTCACTGAAGGCATATATTATGTTATCATAATGGTATAATGTGGCAATAAGCTCGTAACTGTACTGTACAGTACTGTACACTGTACTGCAGTTATGGATGTATTAAAACATATACCTGTTTGTTGTAAAAATTAATAATAATGACAAAAACAAGGGGTAGGGGTAAGGGGAGGGGCTAAGGGGTGGAATTGGGATTGGGTCTAAGTATAAAACAAAAGTAACTTGGTATCCCAAGCTGGTTTCTGTGTTTTTGTGTTGCTTCCTTTGAAAATACTGGGGTACATCATTTGTATTGTTTTTATAGTGATAATAAATTCACAATTTGATTATTGATTACAAGTCAAGAGCTGGATTCACTGGTCAGATGGGCTAATAACACACTGAGGACATCTGCTGGTCACGAGGGGGTCATGCCAAGTGAAAAGCAAAATTAAAAATAAACAGACCATTATCAGTCATCAGTGAGGATCAAAAGGATCTACTGTTTTATTTATAGTCATCATGCCTGGTAATAAGTTGAATGGGCCTTTATGCATTCAAGAACTGCCTGGAACTATTTACCTGTGCGTTTATCTGAAAATAATCGCACACCTTAGAATGTTCATCAGCTAATTAGAAAAAGCATTCAACATTAAGTTTGGAGGCAGAGAGGACTCCCTGTTGTGACACTAATGGCGAAACATGTACGGGTGTCTGTGATGGTGAGATTTCATGGGGTTGAAAACCTACTTAGGACCTAAAGATTAATCTTCAGTGTACTGACACTCACTGTAGCAGACCTGCATGCGGCGCTGACATGCAGAGCCTCGATCAGTATTGGCAGGCTGTAGTTTGAAGCTTATTGCATGTAATTCAGATGTCAATCTCTGCCAAGAAGGTACAAGAGACATACACAAATGCACATACACACAGAGGAGAACCATAAAGAAGGCATATTCCAAATTAAGGGAGAATAACAATACTGTCTACAATCTTAAGTACATAAATGCTGTGTTTATATATTCAGCGATATTTAGGAACATAAAAACGTGCCTTGAAACAATAAAAAACGGTTATATAAAATAAAATAAGATGCCCTTCCAGCCACAACCCAGTACTGGGAAACATCCAGACACACTCATTTACACACACTCATACACTATGAACAATTTAATTAATTCAATTCACCTATAGTGGGCAGCACAGTGGCGCAGTGGGTAGCACAATTGCCTGACAGAAGGTCACTGGTTCGAGCCTCAGCTGGGTCAGTTGGCATTTCTGTGTGGAGTTTGCATGTTCTCCCCATGTTTGTGTGGGTTTCCTCTGGGTCCTCTTGCTTCCCCCACAAGTCCAAAAACATGTGGTATAGGTTAATTTATGTAAGCTAAGTTGTCCGTAGTGTGTGAACATATTTTTGGACTTTGGGCGAAACCGGGGTACCTGGAAGAAACCCAATGCCAACATGGCGAGAACATGCAAACTCCACACAGAAATGCTAAATGGCCCAGCTAGGACTCGAAACAGCGACCTTCTTGCTTTGAGGTGACAGTGCTAACCCCGTTGAGCCACTGTGCCGCTCTGAACATCACTATCAGTGTTGAAAATATGAACACTGGAACTACCAGAATTCTAAATACCGGCATGGTCATTCTAACATTCAGGCTATTCAGACTGTAATGAATTTTACCACAACATATTTACATTTGAAGCTTCTATTGAGAGTTTTGCATTAATTGAATGTCTGTCATATTTTATGAAGTCATTACCATAAAAATACAATCTTTTTGTAGTATAACTTATAATGTACGAGACCTTTTTCTTTTGTTAAAAATGTTGTTTTTGAAAGTTTAAAACACATTTCTAAAGTAAATTAGCTTTTTTTAAATGTTTTTGCTATCAGAGACGTATGCTTTTGTTAGACTGAGGTGGCTAGGCAACAGAGGCACGCATATTCAAAGGCAGAGAAAAAAGGTCACGGAAATGTATGCGGTCGATTTGACCGTTATGGCCATTCAAGGTGGGAATATTCTTTTGTGTTTTGTAATTGCAAAAAAAAAATAAAATAACAACAATGCTAGAATAAAATGCTCACACATTTAGCAAAAGTCAGTGTATTATTTTTATATGACTTTTTAATAACAAAGTTATTAAAATTCAAAAATAAAAAAGGTCAAAGTGACCACTTCTGTGCACTGTAAAAAACAATAGCTGTTCTCACTATTAAAATTAAGTCCAGTTAACTTATTATGAATAATTTTGGTCACCTTACAATATCTAACAAAGTAATCCCAACTTTTTAGCACATTAAGTTGTTAAACTAAATAGATTCAAGTAATCTTGACATACAATAATATATTTACAACATTTGAGTGGTCATGTGTCAAAAGCGTGTTAATGATAGATAATGGTCATGAGGGAACTGAGGAAACAGGTGGAAGAAATAAAACTTAAGCATAATCAGACAAAAGCATAATAAATCAGAGCTTTATCAATTCTTTGATGTTCAAAACGTATAAATATATTAATATATTATAATTTATTGATATTAACAAATGTAATAATATTTATGAATATATAATAAATGAAATTTAAAATATGTGTAATATAAATATAAAAATATTTACATAATAATAAATACATAAATAAATAATATTATATACATATACATATTATTATTATTATTATTAGCAGTAGTAGTAGCAGTAGTAGTAGTACATTAAATCTTGGTTGAGGCGATGCATTGGCGCAGTAGGTAGTGCTGTCGCCTAACAGCAAGAAGGTTGCTAGTTCAAGCCCCAACTGGGTCAATTAGCATTTCTATGTGGAGTTTGCATGTTTTCCCTCTGTTCGCGTGGGTTTCCTCTGGGTTCTCTGGTTTCCCCCACAGTCCAAAGACATGTGGTACAGGTGAATTGGGTAGGCTAAATTGTTTGTAGTGTATGAGTGTGAATGAGTGTGTCGGGATGTTTCCCAGGGATGGGTTGCGGCTGAAAGGGCATCCGCTGAATAAAAACGTGCTGGATAAGTTGGCGGTTCATTCCGCTGTGGCGATCCTGGATTGATAAAGGGACTAAGCTGAAAAGAAAATGAACGAATAAACCTTGGTTGAAAATTAATTGTTATAAAGTGTTTTTTTTTTTTTTGCAGAACGCGGATGCTTAATGTTTTACGAGCTCAGTTGTTCATGCTGCATGTGCATTGCATTGTTTTTCAAGCTGAGAAAGTAATAACTGTATGTTTAAAGACATGTATAGACAATTTAAGGTAATTAATGAGATGCCTGATGTTTTAGAAGTGTAGGCAATCAGTTTCATAATATTTTCCTAGTAATTTGAACACTAATAAGAAGTTATCAAATAAATATTTTGAGTCAACGGTACTGAAGTTTACTTCTTAAGAAGTTGTAAATACAAACTATTATTTCTGTTTTATTCATATGTGAATACAAATATGTATTCGTTATTTCCAAAATAAAGAAAGAAAGATACCCAGCCCCTCGCAGCATCAATCGCTATTTTGCCCGGTCTCTCACACTTACTGGCTACTGGGTCGTTGATGTGGTGTAAAGATTATTATGCATTATTGAAACATCAAGGAGGACGTAGCAAAAAAAAAAAAAAAAAAAAAAAAAAAAAAATCACTCATTAAATTAAAACTACTTTATTATTTTATGCAACATCTTTAAATTTAAAAAGGAAATACAAGGGCAATCTTAAGCAAAACAAAAAATACCCTTGCCTATAAGATGTGTTATAGAATATCTCAAACTGACCTGCGTATTTTCTTTCCCTTATGTTAAATGCACCCCTGGGCAGGTTGTTTGATTTGGGGAGCATTTGCTCACACTGGCCCGACAATAGAAAAGCGGTTCTTCCTTGTGCCACCAGGTGGCTATTGCGTAAAGCACAAAAATGTTTTTGTTATTTTTTTTTAAAGAAAAGGCGGCCTTTGCTGCTGCAGCACTGCCCGTGACTGCGCGTGACAAATTGCAACACTGCACATGAAGAAACGTGCATTCTGAGTAGCCACATCTGTAAGTCTACAAAAAAAAAAAAAAATAACTTCAGCTGATGTTTATCCACCAAACAATACTACAACACTAATACTTGTTTCCAAACAGGTAGTCCTACACCTAAACACATGAAAGTCAATTGACTTTCCAGAAACCTAAAAGCTACATTGAACTACTAAAGAAGATAAGGTTAGTGTTATTGGTTTAGCTCTTAACGTGGATTGAATGACTGCAGAGAAAACGCCGGAATAAGTGGCAGATACACAAGCACTTGCGGTCCAATTGTGCTTATACTGCTACTTAATCAAGGGACTATACCAGGTAGACGATGGTGAGGTGGAGAATCGTGAGAGGTGAAAGGAAAAAAAAATAGGAGAGCTTGTTTGAGAGTAAACTTCTGCAGGCTGACTCTGTGGGGAGAGATGTGCTCGCAATCATCGAAAATAAGACGTACTGTGCCAGCCAATAGGGCCCAGATAGGGTGAAAATAAGAGGGTGGATAATGATGGGGGAAAGACAGGCACGAGTTAAGCCACAAGTGATTTTTGAGGAGAGCTGAATATATGGAGGACAAAAATACGACTTGTTGCATCGCAGCAAATGATTCAACCCTAAAAGATATACCTAACAGGAAAGCTTAGCCAGTAGTTAACTAGCTGGCTGTCACCCACCACATAAACCCTTAGTGACAAACGTCAAAAGAGAGAGAAAGGAAATGACAGGCCGTGCCAAATGAACAGAACTCCAACAGGTCGAAAATGAGATCTGACTGCTGTACCAAACTGGCGGTAGATGGAATAATAGATAATATCGTTGAGCTTTATTGAGATTTAACAGTCGAGCGGCTGTTCCCTGAGTGAAATGACTTGTGCAGATTTGCTGATGCAAAGGAAAAACTGCTTTGTAACAGCATAAAGCAAATGTTGATTTGATTGGCTTTATAATTGATTTGGAAGGCCACGCAGGAATAGATTCCAATTGAAAAGTTTTTCTTAGATTCGACTTTACAGATTTTAATTTTAAGAGCTGTGCACTCAAAGATGTTTCAACTCTATTGTTAAGACATAAAGGCACAAACTGTAGAGATATGGGGCCATATCATACACCCAACACAATAAAGTGCAAGATGTGTTTGGCACGATTTGTTGCTACTTTTAGACCGGCGCAAGATAATTTTCACATTGTGCACCACGATGTTTAAATAGTAAATCCATTTGCACCACTTTGTGGACTCATGGGTGTTCCGGCGTAAAAAGGAGGTGTGTTAAGGCATTGTTGGCATGTTGCTATTTTGATGAACTGAAATAGACTGCGCCATTGACCAACTGGGGGGCTTTTTTCAGTTTATTCATGACAATTTGCATTTGTATAATGTTATTATTATTAGCTTTATTATTTATTATATGCATATTTATATTTGTTTTAATAAAAACATTTGTCGATTTGTCTATCTTTCGAGTTTTGGATGTGTGTTTATCGTTATTATTGTTCATTTAGTAATTTGCTGGAAATTAGAACTGAATTTAGAAATAGTTTTGAAACAAAACATTGTGAAATTCAATTGAAATTAAATATGTAGGCTATTGGATGTCTTCAGTGGAGTGAATTTCCACTGTTTCCTTACTCCACGAAAGTAAAGGAGTAAAGAGTAAAATTAAAGTAAACAATAAGTGTAAGTATAAACCAATAAGTGAACAATTTAAGGGGGTCTGAATACTTTCCGTACCCACTGTATATTGTTTGCCACTGTTGATTTTGGCACAGTGAATTGTGAATTAATAATAAGTAGGTTATTCTCCATTCAACCAGTTTCGAATATGTCAATGCTCTATTTTGTTGTTTTCAATTTTTGCCAGCTTTAATTGTGTTTAATCAAATAATTAATAAACTATTAAAGTTATTACAACTTCGAAGATAATAAAAAGAATCTATTAATTGATGCAAAAGTTAAATTACTGGAGCTACACACAAGTCTGATTATAAAATCAGATGACACAGAGGTCTTTGCATCTGAACACTTCATATATAACTGCAACTTCATATTACTGGACTAATGAAGCCAACAACCGAAGAATTCAAGGACAACACACACACACACACATTAAACACTTCATTGAACATGTACACATTGACATCAGCTATACTATACAACTGCAGATTAACAGTGTTTATGTATAATCACTTTAACCGTTAAAAGCTATTAGTTATTAGTTAAAGTTATTAGCCTCTATAATAAAGTTATGGAAACTAATAACTTTTCTAAATTTAATTGTGATGCAATAATGTGCACCTTTTGTAAAGCTGCTTTGAAACAACTATTCTGAAAAAAGCTATACAAATAAACTTGAAATTAATTGAATAATAGTGAATGAAGGTATAGGGACGATTTCAGCTAGATACAGCCCAGAACTCAGTTACAGTGTTTCAGAAGAACTCGGAATATTGGCTGATGCAACAATGTACAGCATATGAAGTAAATGCTTTTTGATCATTACAGCAAGTTGCCCTACTTTATTCCACCAAATAAGAGATTAAATAAAATACTGTCACAATGGCATTTTGGTGGCCTTTACAAAAAGTAAAAATAAGTAAGTCTTGAAACAGGCTTTTAAACAGGCGCTTTGAAAATGTACGTAATTAAAAAACCATGTCAGAATGTGCAGAGGAGGTGCTGTTAATTATTCCTAAGCAACCTGTGGCACTGAGTTAAAAATACCATAGACTTTCTCTGCAATCATTATTGAAAGTTTTCAGAGAGGTTCAGGCCAGGTAATGGAACCAAATCAGTAAAAGCTCAAGCAAATGCAGTTGTCAAATGATTCCCTTAGGTTAACTGGCAAGGGGCAGCATTGGATTGAGCAAACAACAAACCATGGACAGTCAGAAGATTATTTGTGCTCCTCAATCAGAAAGCCGCATAACTCGGCTGCCACAACATCAAACCCCGTCAAAGGTTTCAATTTGAGGCATCCCATATTCGCAGATTTGATTTTTTTTCATTCGGTCTGTTTTGAAGGATGCATCAGGTGCATCCTTTGAGTCCTTCAATTACCCGCAATCCTCTGCACACATTCCAATTCATGAAAAATAATTAGCTGAAAATGAATCCCCACTATGCACTTTCAATTCCATTATGTAATGCAAGAGAGAGAATGATTGAGGTAAAGACATTGCGTGTTCTTTTGTTTTGTTGTTAATGAATGGCATAATCCTCAACTGTGCTCGATGGGCTCCTCATACTGTGGGTTGTCATTACCTGTGCTGCATTAACGGCAAATTACTTCATAGAAATATGCACCGTGATCATGTTTACCAATCTATCTGTTTACTGTTGGCTTGTCCATTCACGGGATTGCTTTGTTTGAACATGAGCTGTTAACATTTGGGTACGCGTGTTGAATTTGTACTTAACAAAATACTTCAAATATTCACAACACAAGAGCAAACAATAGATGGAAAGATTGAATGGCTAATAAACGACTGACAAATAAAGAAGCAAATGATCTAACAAATCTACATATTAATTCGACAAACAGGCAGACATACAGTAGAGATGGATAGATGGTTGGATAAAGTATTATTTAATATAAAATTAAATGAATCAAATGGAAAGGTATAGTTTTAATAACATAATTTGCATCTCTGTTCTGTGTCTGAATTATCCCAAAATTTAAATAAGACAACATCGATTTTTCGATTTAAATGTAGTAAATGTGAATAATAATAAACAAAAAATAGATTCTGCCAAGTGTTACAAATACTGTTAATTTTCAACATCATTCTGAAAACATAGCCCTGTATACATTTCTGGAGGTCGCGAATATTATAGATAAAAGTACGTATGGCTGCATTACGTCTTCATAACGAATGCTACGGGGCATTGTTTTTCGCGCTAGCAGCTGACCTCTTTTCTCAGTATCGACAACTTTTCTGCTGTTACCAGTTTGTCCAGTGGCTTGCCGTGTATGTCGGCGGACTTATGACATGGAGAGGAGTTCATTGCGACGGCGTTGGAGGGTGGTGAGGGGGTCAATCTGTGCTTTTTGAAAACTCTGTCGGTTGGGTTTATGGAGGGCGGTGGGCGGGTCAATTGGTGCTTTTGAAAACATTATCTGTTGGGTTTAGGGAAGGAGGGGCGTGGGTCAGTCGATTGGTCAGTTAGTCAGTCAGTCAGTCGACAGCATCTGGTAGATGTCTGCAAAAAGGACAGCCGCCAATGGCACTCGCAAAGGATTTGAGATCTCAAAAAGCATACACAGCGGCCTCTGGGGGATTTGCGAAAACAAAAACTGTAAAAAAAACATACCTCCTGGTATGTATTGATGCTCTCCAGAAATTTATATAAAGCTACGTTTTCAAAAAGAGCCTGGGTTGGTTAATTTGTTATGTTAATTAAAATATAGTAAAACGAGCAAAAAAATCTATTACAACTGTAGCACTCAGAAAGTGTACATTTTTACATTCATAACATAAACATTACGATATGTATATATGCATTTATTTCATTTATGGATGTTACTGGAAAAGAAAAAAACTGTCCACAAATAATAATAATAAGAAGAACAATAAGAATAAGAATTTTTATTAATTTTGTAAAATTGTATTAATTAATAAATGATTAATTAATTATTAATTAGAAAATAAATGAAAATAGCAACTTAGGATCATTTTGAAAAAGTAGCCCTATATACGTTTCTGGAGATTGCGAACTGCGTAGCCAGAAGTACACAAGGCTGCGTTTCATCTTTAAAGTGAATGCTACGGGGCTGTATGATACCATTCCTTACCTCAGTGTGGACAGCGTTCACACTGTTACCAGTTTGACCAGAGAGGAGTTGACCACGATGACGGGGTTTAAATCCGTTGAGGAATGGTTTGCAGGAAGTGGGTAAAACAGAAGCCAAAAAATAAACAAGTAAATAACAAGGGGAGAATGTGGTAAAATCTGAGAACGTGGTAAAAATGAGGCGAGGACGTTTCTTTTTCTGGATTGCTTTTTTAAATTGTCGGTTGGGTTTAGGGAAGAGGAGGGTGGGTTAATCAGTGAGTCATTCAGTCAGTCAAACAGTCAGTTAACAGTGGCCTCTGGTGGATTTACATGAGAACAGCAGGTGCAAATGACACTAGCGAGAGAAATTTGAGATCTCAAAAAGTGTAACACAAAACAAAACGCGAAAACAAAAACTGCAAACAAACGTAGATCCTGGGACGTATTTGGTGCTCTCCAGAAATGTATATAGAGGTACGTTTTCATAATGAGCCTGGGTTGTAAAATAGATAAAAAAAAAAAAATTGAATAAAAAAAGAACTTGAAAAGTTTAGTCTACATGAAACTGTGTTACTTTCTTCTTATAAATATTTGTGTAAAATGTATAAGTAATTGTCAAGTATTTATCATTTCTTCCATGCAGCTAACTGTAAATTATATAGTCAAAATAACAATTAGTTTGACCTTGATTTCCCAATGAACAGTCTTTCACTGTCACTTCTAAAAATATATAGATATATTTATATTCCAGCCCTGATTTTTAACCCTGCAAGTAAAAAGTGGCAGCAGCATGTGAAATGCATTCTGACTCGGTCGCCCAACAGTAAAGCATGGCGACATATCCTATCTCTACCGTCATTTCGTAGAGCTCATATTGTAAAAACAGAATCAATTGGGCAGAGAAGTCTTGCCCTCATCCATAACTTGTCTGCCCTCTCCGTCTCACAGAAACCAGCTTACGAAAAAAAAAAATGAATTAAACTTTCCTCAGACAGCTTGAAAAGTGCTCTTGTGTTTGTGAATTCATAAATATAAATGGACAGGGATTCTCATGTGCAGGATGGTGGAAGAAACCTTGCTGTTGTGCACCGGTTGTCGCTCAAGTGTGTAATATCTTAAGTGAATGAGTGCCAGGGGAAATATAGACTTCTATGGAGAGTGAGAGCTGCTCGGGAGGGAACAAGTCAACACATTAGCCTTAATATTGATTACGGCACAAGGGCAAGATGACAATTTTACACAGAGTAGGCCAAGCGAGAGGTCATGAGGGAATTTAACAGCTAAATAAGACTGGTAAAGAGACTTGGTTCAAGAGCTTCATTTTGATGTGCTGTAAAATAGATACGCTGGTGAAACCATTGCAGTTCACTGAGACATCCAGTATTATGCTCAAAGACAGCTTTAGTTGGTTGATGGAAGAATCCTTTTGCTTTTTTTTTTTGCACCAGGTGGAGCTTATAATTTTATTATTATTATTTTTAACCAAGACACTAAGTTTATTTGTCAGTGACATTAGCAAAATAAGGTAAACAATCACATTTATTATACTAATATTATTTTTTTAGCTCTTTAGACACTGCGCTCATTATAATAATTTCATATAAAAATGTCAGGTCTTTTTTTCACCTAATTTAATCCTTAATACTAATTTGTCATCCAATCAAATATAAGTAAGACTCTGTCTGTAATTTGAGAAATATCCACTACGCTGAAGAGAATGATGGCAGTGCTTCGTTCCAAACTCATAAGCAACATTTCCAATGGGTTTTATTCATATTTTATGATATGTTTCACAATATTTTATGTTTATTATATTTATTTTAATATTTTAAACTGTATGGAGAAAAAAAGATTGTAATTAATAATCAAAATAAAAAAAAGAGATTGATGAATTGCAAAATATGTGTAACATAGTGTACATAAGCTGATAATGGAGAAGAGGATCCACATGCAATTAATTAATAAGAGTAGTCAGGCAGGCAATGGTCAAACGGGTAGCAAACAGGAGCATAAAGGTAATCCAAGATCGTTGTCAAAAACGTGCGAATGGTCAGCACAGGCGGCAAAGAATCAATATATATGGTAAAACAAGCCAAGGATCAAAACATAGAAAGACTAGACAAAGAAACGGTTTGTCGTGTAACAGCAAAACAGTGAACAAGACTCAGCCCAGAAGTGTGTGTGTGTGTGTGTGTGTGTTGTGTTTATAGTCCTGGCTTTCAGAGAGAATGATCTTCACCTTTGTGTGTCAGTGCAGATAGTTCACAGCTGTAGTAAATGATGACTGGCGCAAAGCGTCATGGTAGTTGTAGTTCATGTGGTAGCAGATCGCTGGTGATCGTGACAATATGTATATGTATACAAGAGTCTATTATAATGGACAGTGGGTTCTAATAATGTGCAGCCTAATGAAAGTTATAATTTTCAAGTTTGTAACATATAGAAGAAACTTCAAGGAAAGAACAACAATTTCAATTAATCAATATACACTCAAAATATGTATTTGCTGCTTGTTCAAACTACATATTTACAATGAGTTGAAGCAACACAACTCTTGTTATTTTTTGAAGCAACTTAACTGTTTTATCTTGAATCCACCTAAATGTGTTAAGTTAACTTAATTGATTTGTGATGGGACAACATGAATTAATTGTGTGGAACCCTGCATTTTTCAAAATGTGAAACTTTTTTCTTTATACATATGTTTACTTTGAATGCACCAATGTTGGCTGCAAATATGTACTGGTCAATATTGGATTTATTGATTACTATCTGCATATGGGCAATAATATGACAAAAAAAAATCTGACACAGATGGTTTACTACTTACATAAAGGCAATGAGTGCTTCTCTCAGTCCAAAATCATTAAATACTTCCAAAATACAAAATGTAATCTGAACAAATGGACAAAGCTGAATCTAATATGCACAAAAAAGCAACTAGTGTGCAACATGGTCGGGTGTTGGCAAAAAAAAAAAAAAAGAAAAAAAAAAAAAAAACGCTTGGTTTGGGAAAAAACATCTTGACCAATTTAGTGATTTAAAAAAAAAAATTCTCGAGCATCAAAATTTAAATTGTACTTATACTGTAGCATCAGCACTGGCTTTATTTGTTAAGATTATTTAATACTGAATGACAAAAACAACCTTTGAAAATTGTCATATTGTAATTCTATTTTTATTGCAAGTTGTGCTGTTCTTAAAAATGTTGGCCAGCTAAATGTTAAATCGATCCAATCCTTGTTTCAGTGGAGAAAAAATTGTTAATGCAGTATAGTACTGTATGCAATTGACCAAGATCGGTATAAGCATCAGTCAAAAGTTGTATTTTTATTCATTTATTTGGTAAAATTGATATCGGTATTGGCCAAATGAATTCTACTGGTGCAAACATATACAGTACATACAGTATACACTACCAGACAAAAGTCTTGTTGCCTATCCATGTTTTAGGAACAGCAAATAATAACTTGACTTCTACTTGATCATTTGGTATCAAAAGTGGCTTTTATGATAGGCGAAGGCCTCTAGATTACACTTATTTTACCAAAATAAAATATAATCATGCCTTGATATTTAATTATTTAATTAGTACAGTAAGGTCTGACTTTGCTTAGGCAGAAGTCTTGTCACTTAACAGAAATATTGTACAGTATAGAATATAAAGTCATGGTGCAGTGGAAAAAGAATTAATATTGTGTATGACTCCCATGAGTTTGGAGGACTGCATCTCTCGCTCTCCCCCATTCTGAATGTAACCTTAAACCACAATTTTTCCTTCACTAAACTTGACTGATTTCTGTAAGAATCTTGGCTCCATCCGAGTTCCAATAGGTCTTCTGCAGTATTTGTGATGATTGGGATGCAGTTCAATGATGATTCATCAGAAAAATCTACCTTCTGCCACTATTCCAAATGATCAACTAGAAGTCAAAATATTATTTGTTCAGATCAACAGCAAGACTTTTGCCAGGTAGTTTATATTTACATGCTGTCTTAATGTTTTTTGTATGTTAAATATTCTTTTGCCAGTCAGCTATAGTGTAAGTGCAGTGCATTTTTTTTTTAATATTCCACTTTTCTTTATTATGCATTGGGTTGTTCAATGGCGCTTTGTGACCACTTCACTCATCCAGAGTTTTAAATGCTTAAATATATGCACGGTTCTACTGAATAATTAATCTAGACCATAACGTGACTGATGTGGGAAATGTTTACTGATTTGCATAAAATATAAATACTTAATCAGGAAAGACACAATGATTGATGGGAAATTCTGTTCATTGTGCATCAGTTTAATATTTGCCAACAATGCATACCTAAAATTTGTACCCTGGCAGGCATATGAGTGTAAATAAGCATTCTTTACAGAACTACCACTCGATAAACAAACAATTAATGATAATTTGATTTGATTAATAGGATGCGTCTGTGTGTGTGAGGGACCAAATGTTCACACAAGGTTCCCACAAGGACATTTGGTCATGCATGAAACCACTTCCGATGCAGAGACTGCTGAATGGAGAAATAAACATAATAATAAACAACAATAATTATTATTAATTACCATTATTATTATTAGAAAGTGTTGGAACTAAGGTAAAAAGAAAAAACTCTATAATAAGCATATCATTTATTGCTTTGGATTTGTGCTAAATGACAGCATGCTATTCATCTATTTTTAGCAAATATAACCATAAAACAAACCAAATAAAGTGGAAAAATGATGATCTATAAGCAAGTTGTTGGTTTTTTTGGGCTTAATACACAAAAATGCTATAGTGATGCATTACCGATATTTATTGAAACTATTTTAAAATGTTAGCTGCTTTTAAGAAAACTATTTTAAATTGTGCTTTATTTATTTATTTGTGATGGCAATGCTAAATTTAGTGTCACATTTTCATTCAAAAGTCATTCTAAAATATCATGTTCAAGAAGCCAGCCAGAGATGATTTGCGCTTTATGAGATGGTGCGTTATCCTGCTGGAAGTAGCCACCAGAAGATGGGTACACTGTGGTCTTAAAGGGATGGACATGTCAGCAACAATACTCAGGTAGGCTGTTGTGTTGACACGATGCTCAATTAGTAATAATGGGCTCAAAGTGTGCCAAAAAAATATGCCTCACACCATTACACCACCACCAGCCTGAACTGTTTATACAAGGCATGATGGATCCATGTTTTTATGTTGCTGATGTCAAATTCTGACCCTACCATCTGAATGTTGTAGCAGAAGAATGTCGAGACTCATCAGACCAGGCAACCTTTTTATTTTGGTGAGTCTGTGCGAATTGTAGCCTCAGTTTCCTGTTCTTAGCTGACAGGAGTGGCACCTGGTGTGGTCTTCTGCTGCTATAGCCCATCTGCCTCAAGGTTTGATGTGTTCAGAGATGCTCTTCTGCATACCTTGGTTGTAAAGAGTGGTTATTTGAGTTACTGTTGCCTTTCTATCAGCTCGAACCAGTCTGGCCATTTTTCTCTGACCTCTGGCATCAACAAGGCATTTTGCGCCCACAGAACTGCCTCTCACTGCATATTTTCTCTTTATTGGACCATTCTCTGTAAACCTTAGAGATGGTTGTGCATGAAAATCCCAGTAGATGAGCAGCTTCTGAAATACTCACACCATCCCATCTGGCACCAACAATCATATCACAATAAAGGTCACTTAAATCCCCTTTCTTCCCCATTTGATGCTGAGTTTGAACAGCAACAGATCGTCTTGACCATGACTACACGCCTAAATGCATTGAGTTGCTGCCATGTGATTGGCTGATTAGAAATTTGCGTTAACAAGCAGTTGAACAATTGTACCTAATAAAGTGACCTGTGAGTGTGTATATATATATATATATATCAAATGAAAAAAAAAGACTTTATTTATGGTTCATATCTACTTTTAATTCTCAAACATTTCGGTCCTCATCACCACCTTTCTATTCCAGTGATGTCTTCTCTCACTGTCAGCGTATAATGTGGTGTGTAAATTCAAGGTGAGTAGAGATTCAGACAAGTACAAGGGCTACTTCAGTTTACTCCACGAACTAAAAGCATCTAATGAGACAAAAGCCAGGAGAGAGAAAATAAAGCTGAGGGAGGAAGAACTGCTCAGACTATAGTAAATCTCCATCACTTGCTATGGTAATTGTTCAACTCCCTCAAAATAACAGTTAATTTACTTGTTGGTTCGTTCAGTCATTCTAATGCTCATGTTCTAATTCCAAATAACAGGCCACCAATTTCTCAGTTAATGGAAGATGCAAGATGTGAACATTTTAGAGAAAAAAAGTTAAACTGCTTTTTTACATGCAACAAAGCTATTATATGCTGCTCCAGATCACTCATAAAATATAGCAAATAGAAAATACAGCATAACAATTGAATTAATTCAAATTAAATAAGCATAAAATAATACATACATATTAGAAATGGTGCTTAGCAAGAATTAACTAAATCAAGATTGTTTGAGTACATTTTAATAAGAAAATCCTATTTGTGTTTCTACTTTTACATTTCCTGCATATTTCAAAGTGTTACTTGACATTTCTTAGTTGATATATATATATATATATATATATATATATATATATACACACACACACACAGTTGAAGTCAGAATTATTACCCCCTCTGAATTATTAACCCCCACTATTTATTTTTTCCCCAATTTCTGTTTAAAGGAAATAAGGTTTTCTCAACAAATTCCTAAACATAATAGTTTTAATAACTAATTTCTAATAACTGATTTATTTTATTTTTGCCATGATGACAGTAAATAATATTTATAATAATATACAGCTTAAAGTGACATTTGATTGTTTAAGTAGGTAATAAGGTTAACTAGGCAGGTTAGGGTAATTAGTTATTGTATAGCGATGGTTTGTTCTGTAGACAGTCGAAAAAATAGCTAAAAGAGGCAAATAATTTTGTCCTTAAAATGGTTCATAAAAAAAATTAAAAACTGCTTTTATTGTAGCCGAAATAAAACAAACAAGACTTTCTCCAGAAGAAAAAATATTATCAGACATACTGTGAACATTTCCTTGCTCTGGTAAACATCATTTGGCAAATATATTAAAAAAATTATAAATTCAGAGGGGGGTAATAATTCTGACTTCAACTGTGTGTGTGTGTGTGTGTGTGTGTGTGTGTGTATGTATATATTAATATATAAATATAATAATATAAATATAATAATATAATATAAATATAACAGAATAATATAATATAATATAAATATAATAATATAATATATAATATAATATAATATAAATATAATCATATAATATATATATAAAATGTATTAAAAACAAGGTCCTTTTTATTGCATATGTGACCTCCCTTGTCCACTTTTTTACTGCTGTGATATCACAGAATGCAAAAACAACTTTTGACGAAGACATTAATACTACCCAAGTTCTGAAAACGTACCATTATATACATTTATGGAGAGCGCCAAATACGTCCCAGGAGCTTCGTTTTTTTGCAGTTTTTATTTTCTCGAATCCACCAGAAGCCGCTGTGTACGCTTTTTCAGATGTCAAATTTCTCTTGCGAGTGCCATTCACATCTGCTGTTCTCGCATAAATCCATAAGAGACCCCTGTCGACTGACTGATCGACTGACTGACTAAACCCAACCAATAGTGCTTTCAAAAGCACCGATTGACCAGGAAAAAGCAAAAAAGTATGGCGTCATTTATAAATAGAAATGTTTTTTTTTTATATAGATTTTTTTCTGATTCAAAAAATAACGAGAAAAAAAACTATATTATTTCTCAGCTCGCACGCATAGATCTGCTTGGAAAACACTGAAATACATCACATCCGGTTGGCCGATCGCATACGTTCTAGTTGCAGGAGTTCAAATATTTCAACGTATCTGAAGCTCAATTCGGATTCAAATTTTCCACATACGGAGATGATCGGAACTCCACGCAACTCCTGGACTACTCTCCCTTGGAAATGAATGACTTCCGGTCTGTCAGTTTTGTTTTTCGTGAGCAGTGGAAAGGAGGCTATACTGTACTTACTTACTTCTGGCAGAAATGTATTTAAGGCTACGTTTTTTGAATAAGCCTATGTGACATTAAGACTAAGTAGAAAATGGCTTTCATTCTGGCTTCTCAAAAAGCAGAACACTACATCATGTTGCAAAAAAATGAAAAAAGAATCCTGAGATTTCATCAATAAGGGAAGGTGTCTTTCACTGTTAGTGTTGTTAAGTAGAGAAAAACATTTTAAAAGTAAATTTTGCCATATCTTTGAAGCTTTGAAATGTGATTTACCATTTAAAAAATGCGTGTAAGGTGTTGAGTCGAAACATTTGCGGTTTTGTTTCCCAAAATAAAATGTGAAATCAAAAATATTTAAACAAATATTTTAAAACATAGGAGATTTTTGCTATCCATTAATGTTCTAATTTACTTTTACAGGACATGCATCCAATAAAATGAAGAAAAACAAAGAAACAAACAAACTGTGATTTACTTTATTAATACTAAAAGTTATTTTACCCCAACATTTACTTTGATAAGAATTTTGACAACATCGTAGTAAATATTTTTGATGCATCTAAAAAGAGTGCACATTAGGATACCAAAAGACAAGATAATGCATCACAAATGCATACAATTTTACCAAAATGCAGTATTTAGACCTCATAATTAAATACAAAATGATGACAATAACATTTGCTCTATCAAAAAGATTGCTCTATCAAAAAAGTGACTTGAGTAGAAGTTGAAGTGATCTTTAAGCACCATACTTAAGTGGAAGTACTAAAGTATTCAACATTTTTGTACTTAAGTATTGTAAGTATTATTACATTATAAAAGTACAGTATTTTAAAATGTACTACTTAAGTAGTGAAAGTAAAAGTTCAAGTATTGTGTAATGTAGTTATTAAAGAAAGCAGTCAAAAGACATCATATTGTTTTGTTTTAAATATCTTTTTTTGAGGGCATGTGATTAAGCAGAATGAAAAAAAACATGGCTTACGATACTGTTTTTCTCTCGCACTTGAATCATATTTCTGACAGATTATAAACACTTCGTAATCCACTCAAAACGCTATTGAAACCCATTTTCGGATCGACCGGTTGTAAATGCTGTAAACGGAAATTCTAAACATTCTACCAGAAGACGCTGGTCACTATGGTGCTCTCCATGCAGTAACCAAGAAAAAGGTCTATAATTGTAATGAGTAGGGGTGTGAATCTACACTGGTCTCACGGTTTGGTTCGGTTACGATTATCATGCCATCGATTTGGTTCAATTCGATATCTTGGTGCATTGACGATGCTTTCCATACATAATTAGATTTTTTGTTTACAACACAATAATTTTTTTTATTAAAATCTATAAATATATTAATATTTATATATTATTTGTAATACAATTTTGTTCTTTAATACAGCAGTAAGATATATGAATTGTACACTTAATTTGACCCCCTCAAAGAAAACACTCTTTTTCAATGTATCAAACAAAACTCCAATGCACAGAGGAGAGCATGAGCATTTATTGCAAATAAACTAACGTAAATATGATCCCGCTTGCTTTTTGAGCACTGTCAGGCGAGGTCTTACACCCTTATGATTGGTTATTGTCTTCAACTGCTCAACAGAAAAGGGCTGCGATCGGCTTTAGAAATTAAAGCGCTGTTCACCGAGAAGAACAGCTGCAGTTACACCAGCCGTGGAAAACTTGCACCTCAGGCACGCTCGTGTCTGAATGCACAAGTATCGATTTAACAGCCAAGAGGAGAGGAAAAGGTACCTCACAAACAGGCCAGCAGGTCAAATGTCCAAAGTGTGAGAGAGAGAGAGGTATGGATGGAGTTTTACAGCATTTCTCCATAGTAGTGAAATAGCTGCTCGTGTGCTGTGATGCCTTCATTGTAGTAAGAGCGTTATTTACTTGCCCTCGCCTCCTTCGCTATAGTATTCTACTGCGACATCGCACATAGGAGTTAAATGACGTCAGTACGTAATAACCGGTTATGATCCATTACTCAACCGATATCAATAATTTTGATACCCCGAGTAACGATGCAGCACATTAAAAAAATCTATCGGAGTAAAAGTATTAAACTCATCGAAAATATCTCATAGAAAATGTGGGGTATTTGGAGCATACATATCCTTTATTTTTTAAATTAAAGATACTTAAGTTTAATGATTTGGTTAAATTTAAATCAGCACAGTTTATCTTTAAAGCTAGGAATAAACTACTTCTAAAATGCATACAAATGTTTTTCGAAGAACAACAAGGTGGATATTTTCTGAGAGAAGAACTAAATTTTAGGAGGTTGAAAAACAAGAACAACTTTAAAAAGTTTGTGTATGTCTATCTGTGGTGTAAAACTATGGAACAGTCTAGATCTGACTCTCAAACAATTTCAGGACAATAATCAATTTAAAAAGTTGTATAAATATATATTATTAAAGGAATATAATGATTTAGGTGATTGAAAAGGTATAAAAAGAGAAAGGTATGATGAAATTTTAATTAATGACTATTTGCAGTACTAGTTTTTTTTTGTTTTGTTTTTTTTTCTCTGGGTTTATGTTACAAAATATAAAGGTACAAATGGAACCAAACATATAATTTGTCAAATATGCCAAAAGGATAAAATATGTTTCATGTAAAAAGAAGAGATAAGTAAAAGAAGAAATAAGTTTAAGTAATAGACGAATGATGTATGTGGTAATGGGGTGGGGAAATAACAAGCTTGTGCTTCATCCCACTCCATTTTCGACCATGTTGCCATGTATTTTTTGTTAATGATATTTTATGTATGATATTTAGTTCGAAAAATCTAATCAAATCAAATATGTACTGAAGTAAAAGTGGAAGTAGGAGAAAAAAAACAATACTCCAGTAGATACAGATACAGCCTTTTAGTACTTAATACTGTACTTAAGTAGTTTTACTTCGTTACCATACATCTCTGTATATTATATTATATTATATTATATTATATTATATTATATTATATTATATTATACTATATTATATTATATTATATTATATTATATTATATTATATTATATTATATTATATTATATTATATTATAGTATATTATATTGATTCTCATAGATTGTAAAGTTTGTGTGAACTCATTCTGACCCACGATGAGATGAAAAAACAATAAATAAAAATTGAGGACAGTATAAAACTGTCAGGACTACAGTTACATAAGCTCCTCACCAAGGTGTTCCGAGTAGTTTTAGGACATATTTGGCCTCCCAAGCTGCAAAAAAAGAGGCCAGCACAACTTATGTGGCAGGGTATTCTGCACCAGCTTGGTGTCACAGCTATGCTTTTTTTTTAAAAGAGTAATTTGCAGGATGTGCCACCAAAGTAATTCTCATCCCCCATCATATATCACTGTAGGCAGCCTGCAGCAGCCCGTATGGCCTGCACAGCATCAGCTGAGAGATGAGCAGCTTTTTACATTCAGCCATAAGCTTAACAGACTTCACTTCTGAGCCTCCCTTAATGGGGAGAAGGACAGGATGTGAGTCAATTTCAAGAGTTCTGTCATTAGAAAGAGTTCACATCCATCAGTCGTTTTAGAGTGACTCTGCAGCTAAAACAATGTACTTTTGGTTAATGCATGTGATGTTGAACGAAAATCTGGCCAAAACAAGTCATCTCAGGAGACTGCATAATCATGCTGACCTTTTGGAAAAGCCTTAAGGCATTTCTCAATAACAAGTGTGCAAAGTTTGGGCTTGCATCCTTTGTTAGTCAAATTCTGAATCTGAATCTCTAAAAGAAAAGCAGTAATACAATGTATAATAGGGGTGTATGATATTAGAAAAATCTGACATTGCGATATTTTGTTTTTCAGCAATATACATTGCCATAGGGCTGCATGGTGGCGCAGTGTGTAGCACGATCACCTCACAGCAAGAAGGTCACTGGTTCAAGCCTCGAAGGTCACTGGTTCAAGAAGGTCACTGGTTCGAGCCTCGGCTAGGTCAGTTGGCGTTTCTGTGTGGAGTTTGCATGTTCTCCCCGTGTTCACGTGGGTTTCCTCCGGGTGCTCCGGTTTCCCCCACAAGTCCAAAGACATGCAGTACAGGTGAATTGGGGAAGCCAAATTGTCCGTAGTGTATGTGTGTAAATGAGAATATATGGATGTTTCCCAGTGATGGATTGAAGGGCTGAAAGGGCATCTGCTTCATAAAACATATGCCGGATAGGTTGGCGGTTCATTCTGCTGTGGCAACCCCGGATTAATAAAGGGACTAAGCTGAAAGGAAAATGAATGAAAATATATTGCATTTGAATACAATTTGACCAGATGGCTTAAATATCTCTATTCAGAAAAAAAAAAATCTTTAATTTAGATTGATTTAGGTGATTTTGTAAGACTCTGAATCATGTATAAGAAGTAATAAACAAATTGCAATGTGGAACAATTACAATAGAGCGAAGAAAATGTCATATAAACAGTGCTGTATGGTTGTCCAGAGACAGAGTCAAACAGTATTCAGCTACAGAAATTGAATAATGAAATGTAAAATAACACCATATGGTCTATTACTGTATTCATTATTCAGTTAACATTTTCTTCATTTCTGTGCGTTCACACTGAAGACAGCAAGAGCATCAAAGTTCGCTCTGGCCGCCCTGGCGACAACACTGTTTGCCTTCACAGCTCCACCGGAGACAGCATAAAAATTCACTTGTTGCAGCATATCAGCAAACCACTTACATTCCGGCATACAAAAAGTGCTTTCTAGCTTGAAAATGTTGCGCGCCTTTTATCAAATTCATATAACTGTGGAAGATCAAGTTGTTGTGTGTGCTGTGGCTTTGCTCCACTTACCAAATATTTCCATATGTCTGAAATATTCTGAAGCAGCAATACTGTTTTGTACTGTCATTATAGTTAGCATGAGATTCATATACAGTTTGTCAGAATCCTTAGCCCCCCTTTGAATTTTTTCTTCTTTTTTAAATATTCCCCAAATGATATTTAACAGAGAAGGAAATTTTCACAGTATGTCTGATAATATTTTTTCTTCTCGAGAAAGTCTTATTTGTTTTATTTCGGCTAGAATAAAAGCAGTTTTAAGTTTTTAAAAACTATTTTAAGGTCACAATTATTATCCCCTTAAGCTATATTTTTTTCGATAGTCTACAGAACAAACCATCATTATACAATAATTGCCCAATTACCCTAGCCTGCCTAGTTAACCGAGTTAAGCCTTTAAATGTAACTTTAAGATGTATATAAGTGTCTTGAAAAATATCTAGTAAAATATTATTCACTGTCATCATGGCAAAGATAAAATAAATGTTTAGAAATGTGCTGAAAAAAAATATTCTTTCCGTTAAACAGAAATTGGGGAAAAAATAAACAGGGGGGCTAATAATTCTGACTTCAACTGTACATATATAACATTAATTCACATCAGTAACTCGCCCTTAACTTTTCTAAGTATGTCCCTGTAAGAAACACATTGTAAATAACTGGAAACCCGGCGACCGCCATATTAAAACTATTGGGAACAACTGTGATCGGAACCAAAGATCACAGAACTGTGTTCTCTGGAATCCTTTCAAGCAGTGGACTTCTACATTCTGATTGCTTGCAGCCGAACTGTGTCATAGCTCATTATCATAAAGATGACTTCATTTCAACTCTTCGCTGCTCCACGCCGCTTATTGCCTCTGAAAATGAATGACTTCTGGTTACTTTGACGCTCTGGCTGCCTTCAGTGTGTGAATGCACAGTTAAAGTTACATCCGTTGTACATTATTGTGCTTGAATGCTATAAACTCTCTTGAAATTCCTTTAAAACACATGCAAATGATAAAGTTTCACTCTGTTATGGTAATACTTTGCAATGACTTAACAAATCTCATGTATTCTCAATTGTTGTGCTGATCAACTATAATTCCAACTCAATATTGCATATCCAGCGATAGCCATATTGCGATAATGATTCTAAAACTATATATTGTGCAGACCTAATGTATAGGATATAGTTCATGTATTAAACTTTAATGGACTAAACTGTAAATTACTGTATTGACCTTATTTTTCCCTATACAATAAGGGCAAGCACAGGCATTGGAACCTTTATGGATTGACACTTCCAGTTTCATGATTTCCATTGAGTTTTAACCATTAAATAAAACAGTTTTTAAACCTTCTTGATGTTGTAAACTTGTTTTTTATTCTTATATTCTTATTTTATTTATTTATGTATTGTCATAAACAGCAAATAGTTTGACTGTTTGCTGGTATTTATTATTCCCAGTCATTTCCCCCATAAGAAAATGAATCAGAAGTTTGAAATCAAATGCTTAATTACTTACTAATTACAATATTCATTTTCATTTCATCAATATTTTACAGTAATATGTGGTGTAGGCAGTATGGAGATCCTCACTGTATGTGCATACATACTTTATAAACGTTCTGAAATGTCATGGTTTAGGGTGTATAAATGAACTGTGAATTAATTTCTTACAGTTTTGCAATGACATTAGAATGAGTAAATGATGAGATAATTTTCATTTTTAGGTGAATTTCATTTATATTTTTGCTAAACAAGCTATAACAGCTATGATGAAATAGCATGAATAAAGCATCAGAATCAGAATCATTTATTAATCCCAGTGGGAAATTGTCTTTGTTAGAGGTTACTTGGAAATATTAACTGAATAACAATTGAACCGAACTGAACTAATCTAAACTGAACTAAACTTAAACTCTGAAAACTGAATTACACCGTTTCAATTGGCTATAATCTTCTATGTGAAGCTGCTTTGACACAATCATTGTAAAAGCGTTGTACAAATAAAGCTGAATTGAAATAGATCAGAAAGATACAATAAAAAATAAACAAATTTATAAATAAAAAAAATGAAATAAGAAAATAAAAATCTGAATAAATTTATCAAATAAAATAGACAACCAATATGGACAAAATTTGCAATATACATATGTAATATTCATGGTATTCACATTGCAGTATTACAACCCTAGTTTGAGCTCAGAGGGAGGAGTTGTAAAGGTAAATCTTGACAGGGATGAATGGCATCCTGTGGCGCTCAGTGGTGGATATGGGTGGATTGAGTCTTTCACTGAAAGAACTCCTGTGCCCTGGCAGCACATCATACAGAGGATAGGAGTCATTATTCAGTATTGTTGTTAATTTTGACAGCATCCTTCTGTCCAAAACCACTTTTAGGAAAGCTACATTTTGTGACACAACAACAGTATTTTAAAAGTAAATCAGGTTTTCTCACATTTCTGTGAATGTGAGAGTGTATAGGTGTTTCCCAGTACTGTGTTGAGACTGGAAGGGCATTTGCTGTGTAAAACATGCAAGAACAGTTGGCGGTTTATTCAACAAAATCATTTTTACAGTTTTTTTTTTTTTTCGCATAAAAGTGTTTTTGGAGCTTCATATGGTTATACCACTGATGTTACATGGAATGTTTTGACAACGTTTTTGTTTCATTTTGTTGCTTTCTTTGGAGGATGAGACAGCTCCAGGATTTCATCTAAAATATCCAAAGTGATAAACAAAATGTTCCGAAGATGAATGAAAATCTCAGGGCATGGAAGTTTTCATTTTGTGTTGAGCTACTTTTAAATATTGACTTTAACTAGCAATATTAGCCTTTATAAAATAATACAAATAGCGAATATAGTATACAATTTTAACAAAACAGTATTTAATAGTTGATGCAATACAGGATGCTTGGGTGTTTCAAACCATAGCAGTAATGCTAGCGTATGTACGTATGTATGTATGGCGAATAAAGTGTATTCAATTGTAATCTACAGGCTAAATAAAATATTCATTATAATTTTTTAAATATGTAACAACGATATGTTGAAGATTGCCTGCCAGCAAGTGCAGGAATGCCTGATTATCTTCACTGTATGTTCATCCTTTATGAATGCTTTGAAATGTCAGCGCTGGGTTTATTAATTTATTGTGAATTAATTTGTAATGGGTTTGGAATGAAATTAGGGTGAATAAATGAAAAGACTGAATTTTAATTGTGTGTTAAAGTATTTCTTTAAATATTAGTTTTAATGAGGATTAATAGCAATTGAAAAAGAAGAATAATAAAATTTTATAGGAAATAAAATAGGCAAGAAATTCAGGCAAACATGCAATTGTGGCACTCTAGTCCAACATTGAAGTTGAATAAAAATATGAAGTTATGCTAACTAACTTTCCACAGGAACAAATAACAGATTCGTGTGACCAAGACAGCCTGTTAGATATACCCAAAACAAATTATATCTCATGGTTAACTACTGAGCCAGCGGCAAATGTCAGAAGGACTTGCTGAGATCAGGCTGCTTTCTTTCATTCTTGCCCAGACTTTACAACTCGGAAAATTGTAGGAGCAGATGCTATCTTTATAAATAAACCACAATTTTGAGGTTTAAACAACTAGAGTCTTGACTGAAAACTCTTGAATCTACATTTTTAGACACACTAACAGTAGTATTTTGAAAGTTATGCAGGTTTGCTCCTCCATCATTGTCACTTGCTAGTTTGAGCAAAATGTGTTTTGGGATACTTGACTGTCTCAAATCTATGTTAATCTAAATGGTTCATCCCAAATTACTTTAAATCGTTTACCTTGCAGAGTGAGGGTGAGCACATTAATGTCAAAATGACATTAAATTGACATCAAGCATCAAAAATCCAAATCGATTTGATGTCAAAACATTGATATCTACACATTGATGGCCCTTTGACCACCAAAAAAAGACACAAAAAGTATCATATTAAGATGAGAGGAGTCTGAAAACTCAGCTGAAACTCAAAATATACACTGGGTGTTATACCCATAAAAACCTAATCAAAACCTAACCTAATCAAATTGACACCTAAGATTGGCGTAAATGAAAACAAACATCGAAATAATCAATTACAGGACTGTCTTGTAATCGATTTTTGATGCCAGTGTTAGATGTCAATTTGATGTTGCTTTGAGATCAAGGTTGTCGATCAAATCGTTTAGCATTTTTGACGTGTTTTAACATCAAGTTGTCCGATGGGTCCGTAGGGTTGAAGAATATTGTTTTGGAATGTAAATATGTGTCACAAACTATGCACATGCTAAGAATAAAGGGAGGAAAAAAGCATCCATCACTTCTACCCTTTCATTCCAATGGGGCCTATGAAGTGGCTAGTTTGGAGCACTTCAGTTTGGAACAGCCCATCCTCATGGAGGCTATGATTGTTCAATCTGAAGTGCCCTTTGGAGGCAGACTCCATTTGGAACACAGCACAGGTCACTTCCTGATGTATTACTGATAAAAGAGTTAAACCTCCGTCCTCTGGTTTCAAGAGGAACACTACAGACTAATACTAGAGGCTGCGGTCTTTAGCATATTGTTGGTGGACCCACTCACCCCCTGCACCTTAAACACAGATTTGAATCCTGCTCGAAGCAGGACAAAAAATGGTGTATTAGTGATGTGAAGCATATGGAAGTGAGTGCTCATAAATCTTTTCAAGTAAAAAAATAAAAATAAAACATTAGTTTGACACATTAACACTTTAGTTTAAGTCACAGTTCATGGCACTAACAAACCATTAACAAACACTACTAGCTTAATAAACTACTAATTAGCTGTTTTTTAATAGTTAGTAAGGTCTAAGTTGGGTTTAGGTTTTGGGTAGGATTAGGGATGCGGAATAAGATCATACTTTATAACTACTAATGAACAGTTAATAGCTTAATAATAAGCAGGTAATACGCCAGTAGTTACTAGCATGAATTGTGACCTAAAGTGTTACCTAATATTTTTTTCACCTTTATTTATTACTGAAAAATTCAATACAATAAGTTGAAAAAATGTCATTCTTTAATTGTTTCGTGTTGAAGTAATGTTTTACAATTATCCAGTTGTTCACATTTTACAGTATAATAGTTATGAGCAAGGCCTAAAATGAACACTCGGCAAGCACCAAATGTGAGTAAAAATCTGTGTATGCAAGTGTGTAGGCGAGTATGCACACTAGAGATCAAGATACAAAACCTGTCACTGGGGGGGGTACCTTTTCAAAAGGTCTTTTTTTTATCCCAACAGGTGATTAAAGGTACATATTGATACCGAAAAATACAAATGTGTACCACATAGTGCATTAAAGGTACAAAAGTGAACCATAAAGGTACTAATGATCACCTGTATGATACAAAAGTGTACATTTACTGCCTCAGTGACAGGTTTTGTATCTTTATTTCTAGTGTGCATACTCGCCAATTTTTACTCACATTTGGTGCTTGTCTAGTGTTAATTTGAGGACCTGCTCATAACTAGGGCCAGACGGAATCTGCAGACATTTTTTGCTATTTCAGCGCAGAGTTGTATTAAAAATCTGCAGATTTATGTGGAATGATTTTGGGAGTTTGACAACTAAAACCTTAATATATGAAATAAAAAGTAATACCTTTTAACTTGTATTTAATGATTACAATGCAAATCCTATAGATCCACTTTATTTAGTAAACAAAGCAAGTCTCTCATATAATATATCTACTAAAAGACAGAAAATATTAATTTACAAACTATACTGTAAATAAATTATATAAATATTTTCATATAAGTTAATAATAATACTGAAATTAATTTAAAAACTGAATAAATATAAATGTACACAAGCAAATAAACAGATTCAATGATGGGCTAAAAATCTGTGGAATTCTGCGCGCCCAGATTCTGTGTGGGATTACTCATAACCAATGATTTAACATAACCTTTGTTTTTGAGAGCGTATGAAACATTAGCAATTGCCAGCTGGTGGGTAAAAAAGACAAAACAATGCAGTACAAATGACTTTTAAAGGACATTCACTGTTTCTAACGTAGGCAATCAAATAATCTTTTCTGAAGGCGAGATCATTGTATTTGGCTGTTCTGTCATCAATGACAAAATCAACTCACTTAATCAAATGATTACAATAATAATAATCAAATAAGTGGTGCATACAGGCAGATAAATCAACAACAATATTTTAAAAGTAAATCAGGTTTTCTCTTCAATCACTGTCTCTCGATGGTTGATATGAGTTGCATTATGGGATCCTAGATGTTATGTAAAGGCTAATGAGTCTTTATTACACAAAGAATGGTCAGGCAAGCAAGTGTCGATTACATGAGCAAACAGTATCTAAACGGGCAATCCAAAAGAGTAGTCAAAATCAGGCAATCGATCGGTACAGGCAGCTAACATCAAAACTCAACAAACAAAGCAGAGAATCAAAACACAGCAAGGCATGGCAAGGCAAGAAGAAACGTTTCGTGATGCTAAGACAAAACAATGTTGTACATATGACAGCCAGTTTTTAAAGGAAATTCACTGTTTCTAACATATGCAATCAAATTATTTTTTTCTAAAGGCGAGATTATCGCATTTGGCTCACAAAATCAAATCAATTAATCAAATAATCACAATAATCAAATAATGGGATACATACGGGCAGATAAGTTCAGACCAGCGACTGACTGTTATTCTAAACACTGTGTAACTCCAGAAAAGTGGTGACACATACCAGGGGTCACTACACCCAAATGGAAACATGGTCATGATGAGCTGATGACACTCTGTTTTAGTGAGAGATGGCATCTCAGTGACAATGGATCTAAGAGAGAAATAGAAACTGCAACTAAACTGTTTAAAGAAAAACACATTTTAACATAGTTAGTCATCATAGTAGTAAAGATTACGTGTATTTTCAGAACATTTTTATGGCTAGCTTAAACGTTTTTGGCGGGTAAATTTTCTGTTGTCACCAGCCATTGGCAGATGTGGCAAAAAGGTAGTTTTTTGGCCCTGGTTATGAGGGTTAACCCGCTTCGAATGTTTTCACTCATTTGAATGAGCGTTATTAGTGGTTATCAGTTGATCTGTTTTTACATTACTGTGATGGTTGGGTTTTGTTAGGTAGGGGTAGATGTTAATAGAACACAATTAATGGGAAATTTAATAAATAATATAAACAATTCTCGTGGTTATTCAGCTATACTTATAGAGAAGACTCCAGATCCATATATTTTTTTACATTACTGTGAAGGTTGGGTTTAGGGTTAAGGTAGGGGTAGACGGTAATAGAACACAATTGATGGGAAATTTAATAATTAATATAAATAATTCTCGTTAACTTTCACCCACCGCCGTATGTGATCTATAGCTGATTAACCATGTGGTTGGATGATGACAGCTTTCTGAGCCTACCTGGCCCATATCTATCAGCTGATAACTACTGATAATGCCTACTCAATCAGGTGATAACATTCAAATCGGCTGGTTAAACTTCACTATCCATAGGAACATTAGAGACTGATGCTATAAACCACAGGTGTCAAACTCCTGGAGGGCCACAGTTCTGCACACGTTAGCTGTAACCCTAATTAAACACTCCTGATCAAACTAATAGAGTGTTTTATGCTTGTTTGAAAGCTGTAGTTCCATTTATACACATGTGAATTGAGCCCAGGGGTGGACTGGGACAAAAAATCAGCCCTGGCACTGTAGCCACACCAGGCCACATTACCACATCAACACAGCCCCACCCACAGACAGTGTTGCCAAATGTAACTGACTGATTCCAGCCCAAAATGTCTATCCATAACCTGGCAACACTGCCCACAGACATGCACATTCACTACTTTATTGGTGTACAGATAGTGAAATAATATAAGCAGTACCATATGTAATAAATATTCAAACATTTCATGTATGCAACTGGAAAAAAAAACTTTATAACAAATTTATACATACATTCATTCCTTTTCTTTTTGGCTTAGTCCCTTTATTAATCTGGGCTCGCCACAACGAAATGAACCATTAACTTATCAAGTATTCTTTTTAGGAAACACCCACACCAACATGGGGAGAACGTGCAAACTTCACACAGAAACGCCAACTGACCCAGCCGAGGCTCGGACCCACTGCCCTGCACCCTTTCAAGAATATTTCAGGTAATTTTATGCATTTGGCAGCATCTGATTTTAGAGCCTTTTTTTGCTTTCTCTGAGCTTTTTTTGGCACCGCCTTTCCTTTTTTACGGTCCATCTCTGACAATTAGCTTGTGCTGCACTTATTGTTTGTTTGACATTCTTGCCAGATTTTGATTACGTCAGCCTATCTCAAAACCAGCTGACCGCTGCCAATTGGGCCAAATGCTTAACATTTATTATTATTATTATTATTACTATTATCATCATCATCATCCTCATCGTATTCACATCTTGCAAGAGATAAAAGCTGTCTTTATGTAAAAACAATACATACAAATTTTTTTTTTTTTAAAGAAACTGACCGGCCCACATTTAAAAAATGGTACCGCCCTTCTGGCATTTGCCAGATGGCCAATCCGTCCCTGATTGCGCCAGACCGGAAACACAAGCTTGTGCAACAAATTTGCATGCCACTGCATAACAAAGTTCAGGCTTGGTGAACTCTGACATGTGAAATCTCATCAAATGATTGCCTAAGACTAATAGAAGAACAAAATGTGACCGCTCTGTACAGAAACGTCCATTATGGTGCAATCACTATCTTTATCAATGTCTTATCATCTTGTTTTATCCAGCCCCTTCTGACTGTGCCATATGACAGATTTTGCATGCTCAAACTCTAGTGTGATCGCAGCTTAAGTGTGTTAAAGTAGGGTCACAACTAAACTCTGCAGGGCTGCAGCCCTCCAGGTACTGATTTTAACACCCCTGCAATAAACTGATGGTGAACCCACCTATCAAGTCCGACAGTTTGAATCTTGTTTGAAGCAGAGCAAGCAGAACTGGAGGGCTTGCACTGAATTTGTGACCCATATGGGGTTGGGGGAGGTGTAATGGAGGTCAGCTAGTAAAAGTTGTACTGGTAAACCTCTCTGATGCTAGAGGCTGTGGTCTTTAATGTACACGTTGGCACATGCACCTGCTTCCCATGCCTTAAACACCACTTTGATTCCCGCCTGGAGCAGGGTGAGCAGAGCTGACAAGCTTATATTGGTACTATGACCCAGATGGGAGTGCGATTTATGGAGGATGGGTGTGACAGAGACCAGACCAGCAATGTTATATCTCACTTTCCAGGCCTCAAGAGGAACACAAGTGATCAGGATGGGGTTTCACCAGCTGTTTGTAAGTTCTTGCTTAAACTGGAACAAAGTCCACACAAGAGGTTTAGTAACTACTATATAGTTTGTTACTAAATTTGTAATTTAGTTGCACCACATGCTCGTAAGGAAGATCAAAGTTAGTGGGTCTTAAGAACTTTGTAGAGTAATACATCCTCACATTGAATTATGTAAAACATAGTCAGAAGCCTGCAATTTTTAAACAGTAAGTTGGCCTGAAATGTGCTTCAATTAAACATGAACTGGTTATTAAAATCAAAACATTATACTTGAAATTGTTTTAATAGGCTACATACGAAAGAGAAAAGTAACAGGAAGAAAAAATTGGCCATGAAGGAATTTGTATTTTAATTGATGGATACAAAACAAAACACCTTGAAAAAATGTAACTTGTCTGTCGGAAACCAAAAAAAAAGTGAGATTAGATACATAAAAAATACATAAAACCAATAAGCAGTGAGGAAAGGGAGGACTTGTGGTTCTGTATTATCATTCAAGGGCTCATCAATGTAATCTAATCCTGCTGTCAGCTCTTTTCTACCATTATACAGCTGAAGTCAGAATTATTAGCCCTCTGAATTATTAGCCCCCTATTTTTTCCCCAATTTCTGTATAACGGAGAGATTATTTTCAACACATTTCTAAATAGAAGTTTTAATAACTTATTTTTAATTGATTTATTTTATCTTTGCCTTGATGACAGTAAATAATATTTGACTAGATATTTTTCAAGACACTTCTATACAGCTTAGAGTGACATTTAAAGGCTTAACTAGGTCAATTAGGTTAACTAGGTAGGTTAGGGGAATTAAGCAAGTTATTGTATAATGATGGTTTGCTCTGTATACTATCGAAAAAATATATATAGATTAAAGGGGCTAATAATTTTGACCTTAAAATGGTTCTTAAAAAATTAAAAACTCCTTTCATTCTAGCTGAAATAAAACTAATAAGACTTTCTCCAGAAAAAAAAAATATATATTATCAGACATACTGTGAAAATTTCCTTGCTCTGTTAAACATCATTTAGGAAATATAAAAAAATTAAAATAAAATCAAAGGGGGGCTAATAATTCTGACTTCAACTGTACATGAGCAGAGGCTTCCGTAAATGTTTAGTTGGAATGTAGAGACAGATTTGGACTAAGTTCAATGGTGCAACTCAAAACTATTTAGTAGTGCATAAGTTGTAATTTGGCATCTTTTTACGTCTCAACTAAGTAAGCTAAGTTAAAACCTACATTGCTGCTGCGATCAACCCAGTGTCCAACCATGCTCTTGCAGATTTTAGCTCCAACACACCTGCCTTGGAGTTTTGAGTGGGCTAAAAAACCTAGATTAGTTGGTTCCTGTGTGTTTAATTAGGGATAGAGATAAATTGTTCAGGTCAGTGGTCCTCCAAGTGCAGGTTTTAACAGCCCTGCTGGAGAATAGAGGTTGTGGCTTTTGTTGGCTAGCCTACCTGCTTCACATGCCTTTAACGTGGGTTTGAACCCCCCATGGTGCAGGGCAGGCAGCAGGGCTGGAGGACTTACATTGGAGCCATGACCCGGATGGGAGTTAGGTTTGGGGAGTGAGTTTAATGGAGGCCAACTGGTTAGAGCTGTGTAGGTAAACTTCTGTCTCTTGCAGTAAAGAAGCAATCAAACAATTTATGATATACGATGAGGTCTTTGGTTTCCTTGTTTAAGGTTTAGTTTACTCCAAAAATAAAAATGATGTTATTAATTACTCACCATCATGTCATTCCCATCCCCTGAGACCTTTGTTTATCTTCAGAACATAAATGAAGATATTTTAGATTAAATCAGTCCAGAAATGGAACCAAAACAATTGTCAAAATGTTTCATGTGACCTCACTGGTTCAACTGTAATCACATAGATACAGGTGGACATTTATTATAAGCAATATTATGACGCTTATGTGTTGACCATAATGGCAATACAGTACTGTCCATAGTAACTTGATCTGGGAGAGAATATATAGTAAACAAAGTCTAATTATATATATATATATATATATATATTATTTTTTGCAGCGCAAAGTGTTCTTGGAGCTTTATATGATTACAGCCAAACCACTGAAGTCACATGGAGTATTTTGACAATGTTTTTAGTTGGTAATTTAAAATATCTTCATTTGTGTTCTGGAGATGAATAAAGGTCTCAGGGGATTGTAAGGACATGGGGGTTAGTATTTACTAACAGAATTGTAATTTTTTGGGTGATCTAAACCTTTAATGTGTCTGTCTCCCATGCTTTAAATCCCAGTCAATGCTATGCAAGCAGAGCTGGGGGGGGGTGGCGGGGGGGAGTGTATATTGGCTAGATGTGAATTTACAGTTAGTTTTTTGTTTGTTGCACAAAGTGTTCTTGGGGCTTCGTATGACTACAGACAAACCAATGAAGTAATATGGAGTACTCTGATAATCTTTTTGGGTGATTTTATGGACTTTGTCTAAAGACTGTTGTCTACGGAGGAGGAGAGCTCCCTGATTTCTTCTAAAATATCTTTATTTGTGTTCTGAAGATGAATTAAGATCTTAAGATCCTAAAATTATAAGGACATGGGGTTAGTTCTTAACAACAGAATAGTCATTTTTGGGTGAACTAAACCTTTAATGTGTCTGAACCCCATGTTGTAAATGATGGTTTGAATCCCACACAATGGTGTGTGAGCAGAACTGGAGGGGTTATATTGGCTAGTTGTGAATTTAGTTGTTGAGTTTTTTGTTTGTCGCACACAGTGTTCTTGGATCTTCATATGATTGCAGCCAAACCCTTGAAGTCACATGGAGTGTTCTGACAATGATTCTGGTTGCATTTGTGGACTTTGTCTAAAGACTGCTATTGTCTATGCAGGATCTCAGGGGATTGTAAGGATATGAGGGTTTGTATTTAATAACAGAATTGTCATTTATGGGTGAAGTAAACCTTTAATGTGTCTGTCTACCATGCTTTAAATGATGGTTTGAACCCCACTCAATGCTGTGCGAGCAGAACTAAAGAGGTTATATTGGCTAGATATGAATTTGAAATGCAGAATTTACAGCAGTTTGAATTTATGGATAAAACTAAAATAAAAAAAAAATAAAAAAACACATATATAATGTATATCCAATAAATTATACCCATTCATAGTCCTCTCCATGCGGACTGATAAACTCAACAGCTGAAAATAGAAATTGGCGGATGTAGGTGTATGTGTGTACATTGGTTGAGTAGCCAGCGCTGCGTTTATTATACTTGAGGAGGAGGAGAAACAGACAAGGAGAACAAGAACAGCTCAAAATGAAATTGCTCAAGGCGAATATAAACAGTGTCACCCGTCTTACACAATTTTCCATTCCACTCTACAGCAGTTAGCCAAGGTTTGATACTGGGACATTAGTAACCAAAAACCTCCAGAGACACGTTCAACACCTAAAACAGGAAGAGGTTTCCCTTTCCTTCATGTCCTCAGACAACATGGGATAAAACAGAGAAGATATAAAGGACACATCTTGACACAGAAGAAAATGAAAGAATGGATTTGGCCTTTTATGCTACATCCTTCCACTGTGGGCTAAGAGTTTACATTAAAAAGACTATATCACGCAAAAATAGTAAACCTTTAAATGCCACGATGACAGGGTTAGAGTCCGGCAAAGAACGGTTCCAGAAAGTGGGTAAGACAAAAACAAAACCCAAAAAATTAAATAAACAATTAAATAACAGTGTGAGAATGTGGTAAAGTCTGAAAACATGGTGAAAATCAGGTGAGGGCTTTTCTTTTTCTGGATTGCTTTTTAAAACTTTCACTTGGGTTAAGGGAAGTGGGTGGGCAGGTCAATCGATGCTTCACCATTGGTTGGGTTTAGGGAAAGAGGAATGTGGGTCAGTCGATTGGTCAGTCATTCAGTCAGTCTACAGCGCCCTCTGGTGAATTTACACGAAAACAGGCGTGAATGGCACTCGCAAGGGTGATTTCTGGTGGATTTCGCGAAAACAAAAATATGCAAAAAAAACAACGTATCCCCAGGGACATATTTGGCACTCTCCAGAAATGTATTTATTCATATCGTCACAATCACCAGTGATCTAGCCTATGCAGATCGCTGGAGAGAAACTACAACTCCCATAATGCACCTTAGACACACCAGATCCTGATTTCCCCTGATAACACGCAAACACCTGGAAGCTCAAGACATTTGCTGAGTCTTGTTCTCCTGTAAAATTTCTAAGCGTTGTCCTTTCTTGGTTTTTGATCTTTGCTTTGTTCATTGTTTTATGTTGTCTTGCCACCTGTCCCGACCATTTGCCTGTTTTGCTGACTACACTTTTGGATTACCCCCATGTTGTTACTGTTTGTTCCTGTTTGACCATTGCTTGCCTGACTATTCTCTTAAAAAATTTGCACATGAATCCTCAATTCTGTTGTCTAGTATCCCTTCTGTTACACATACACTGTAAATACAGTATAAATAAACTAGATGCCGTAATATAAAACTGTACAACAGAACATTCTTCAGGACAGAAGAGCATGACTATATATAAATAAATAAATAAATAAATAAATAAATATATATATATATATATATATATATATATATATATATATATATATATATATATATATATATATATATATATATATATATATATATATATATATATATAATGAAGAGGCCATAAGTCCTCTGTTCACACTCAGTAACACAACAAACTTTTGTTGTCTATTCCTGTCAGGAAACAGACAGCTCTGATGCCAATAGAAACATGCACAGCCAAAAAAGAGAAAGGCAGAAATAAAGCCTTACCTTGCCACACAGCATTGCCAGAAAGCCATTAAACTGAATTAAATTATCAGAGAAGATTGGAAGATTATTCAAACTGACAGTATTCTCTGAGCGCCATAAGATAAGTTTCAAGCAAGCTCAAGATAATTTCCAGAACAGTTTCTGCAGAGAATTCAAGCTCTCACCCAGCTTTTGGAAATGATTATTTTTCAGTCCAACATTCATTCATTTTTTTGTATTTTTCCCTCCAGTGAGAATCCAATTACTAGATTTTTGACTTCAGTCAAAAAAAAAAAATGTCTATGGTGTTTGCAAGTGAGAACTGCAGAAACCAATTTCTACCTCAGAATAGAAGAACAAAAAGGAGGCAATTGTTTATTTGGAAATCTGAATTTATCACAATCTATAGTCAGAATTTTGTCTTTATTTCTTGCAACTTTATCTGCTTTCTTCCTAATGTAATTTTATTTCTTGTAATGAGTCTTGTCATTGATCCCAGTTATAAGAGCAACAAATAAAACCTTGCTGTCTAGTTGATCATTTGGAAAAGTGGAAGGTAGATTTTTCAGGTGAATCATCATTGAACTGCATCTCAACCATCACAAATACTGCAGAAGACCTGTTGGAACCCACATGGAGCCAAGATTCTCACAGAAATCAGTCAAGTCTGGTGAAGGAAAATCATGGTTTGGGGTTACATTCAGTACGTGGGCATGCGAGAGATCTGCAGAGTGGATGGCAACATCAACAGCCTGAGGTATCAAGACATTTGTGCTGCCAATTACATTACAATCTACAGGAAAGGGCAAATCCTTCGACAGGATAGCGCTCCTCATACTTCAGCCAACACATCAAAGCTCCTGGAATCAAAAAAAGTCAAGGTGCTCCTGCATTGCTCCTGTAAGAACGCTGTCTTTGCCATTCCAGATGACTTTATTAATAAGTTATTTGAGTCATTGCAGAGATGTATGGATGCAGTCCTCAAGCTCATGGGGGTCATGCACAATAATTCTTTTTCCACTGCACCATGACTTTATATTCTATACTGTACATCATTTTTGTTATGTGACAAGACTTGAATCTAAGCAAAGTTAGACCTTACTGTCCTAATTAAATAATTAAAAATCAAGGCATGATTATATTTTATTTTGGTAAAATAAGTGTATTCTAGAGGCCTTTGCCTTTCATATAAGCCACTTCTGATACCAAATGATCAACTAGAAGTCAAGTTATTATTTGTTGTTCCTAAATTGGTCTTATTATTACTCAAAAACTACAGCTTATATTTTGTAAATTATTTTGACTTTCAAAATTGCTACATAACAGTATAGAAAATGCCCAGTAGTGAGTATTTTACATCCAATTGTGAAATACAGATTTTCAATTCTGTAGAGAAAAGTTTGAATTGTAGGGACAAAAGTATAAAATGTCATTAATTTAATAATGGAAACAAGTTCCATACTGCACAGTATTTTCTACTCATACATATAAGTTGAATACAAAATACATTGGAGTGTACAGACCAGGGGTGCGTTTCCGAAAACCATGGTTAGCAAACTAAGGCTGCATGTTGCGTCGTTACAAACATAGTTTGTTGATTTGGCGTTTCCCAAATCCATCGTTCCAACGAACATTCGCAAACTGCGTCGCAAACTTGTACGTTTCCAACTACACCTCTTGAGATGTAGTTAAAACCATAGTTCCTGGCTGTGTTCTATTCCCAGTCATCCCCTCTATGCCCCTATTCCTTTTGAACATTCCAACATTTAAACTTGTAATAATTAATGAAAAAAAGCATTAATGTCATCTCTCTTAGGTGTAATTTGCTCTCAAAGTATGTTTACAGTTCAGTTTCAGCATTCTTCATGTTGACAATCGCACTCCCTTCGTGATGCACTTTGAAAACATTTATGCCATTTTGAACGCAGCCATGGCTCAGGCGACCTATTATTTAAAAGCGTAATTTATGTTACGTCTCCAAAGCTTCTGAAAATAAAAATATATAGCATACGTTAATGGTTTTAAATTATAGTAGGTTACTTATTTATAGTAGGCCCTTTATGTGAGGTTTACATATTTCAATTAATATGGAAAACGAGTGCATGTTTTTGTCAAAACTAATATTGGACTTTTTTAAAAATGCATGTGCGTGTAAAATATGATGGGGTTTTTTTCTAAAGAAGTTGTTATTCCACCACGTTTAGTGTCATTATGAACGTTTTACGTTATAACTAGTGTGGTTCAAACGACAGATCTGCAACAAAGTAGCTACGGTTTTGGGAAACACTCATCACTACATGATTCTTTTCCCAAACGACGCATCGTACTATGATAGTTCAGCTGCAAGTTATGTCGTTATTTGGGAAATGCACCCCTGGTTCTGTAAAATCTGAATAAAACTTGTAAAACCTTCAAAATACATATATGCAAAGAAAAGAAGAAAAAAAAGTCTTTTCCTCATGTTATGAGAAGGAAAGCTTGTCAGCTATTAGAGCATGACCACTATCATGCGCTACTGTAACCTATTTCTATAGCCTTTAATGAGCTTTAGTTTAGTACATTCCCATTCTCTTCTAGTGGGTGAATGGTAATTTATGCCTCATTTATGCTGCTTGACATGAGCACTTGCAAATATGAAAAATGTTGTTTTCACTTGAAGACAAAGGTGTGAAATCTTCCATTTCAAGCCACCTATTTGCTCAGCACATTGTAATAAAATGAAAACAGCTATTAAAAATAATAGAAAAAGCAGAGATGGAAAAAAGCCGTCTCTCTGCATATTATCTGTCTTCTCTGTAACAGGACTTGTAATTATGGCTAAGGTGTTTCGGCTTTTAAATTTGTTCTTTATTGTTCTTCGCATCTGAAATGAGGCAGTTTGATACATATGCTATTAAATTGCACTAACCTGCGCACATGTGATTACTCCGCAATCTTTTATGTGTACAGTTTGATCATTTCAAAGAAAGAGCAACCCCTGAACATCTAAGAAAGGAAGTCTCATTAAAAAATGGCAGGTTTTTCTTTGAAAAAAAGGCCCTGCAGTTTTTTAAAACAAAACATTATATTTGCAATTTGCTAGTTATTTCAAGCCACCGCAATCTTTTTGTTCCCATACTTTTTGAATTTCAGACTTGCGTTATATTGCTGTTATTATTATTATTATTTCACATTTTCTGAAATTCTGTAATTTGTGATTGCACAGACAATTTGTTTTCTAAAATAACATTTCCAAAATAACAAATTAAATTCACAATTGCCTTGCTTAATTTAATTTAATTTAATTTTACTTAGTTTTCAATAATAATATTAATAACAATAATAATAATAAATAATAATAATCATCATCATCATCTTATTATTATTATTATTATTATTATTATTATTATTATTATTATTATTATTATTATTACACTTATTTTTATTATTATTATTACTACAATTACTATTATTATTATTATTATTATTATTATTATTATTATTATTATTAATATTATTGCAAAAAAGCAAAATAAAATAAAATAAAGCAAAAAAAATGTAAATTAAATAAGGCCAAATTAAATTGAATTAAATTCAATTATATTCAATTCAATTAAATAAAAAAACTAAGCAAAGCAACGCAAAATAAAAAAAATAAAATAAAAGTAAATAAATTAAAATTTATTTAAATAAAAAGCAAGGCAAAGCAAAATAAAATTATAAAATAAAATAAAATTGAATATAGCAAGCCAAAGCAAAGCAAAATAAGGCAAAATAAAATAAAATAAAAGCAAAATAAAATAAAATAAAATAAAGCAAAATAAAATAAAATAAAAAACTTAAAATAAATAAATAAAAACATGAGGCAAGGAAAAATTAAATTAAATTAAATTAAATTAAATTAAATTAAATTAAATTAAATTAAATTAAATTAAATTAAATTAAATTAAATTAAATTAAATTAAATTAAAAGCAAAATAAAATATAAAAATAAAATAAAATAAGGCAAGGCAAGGCAAAATTAAATTAAATTAAATTAAATTAAATTAAATTAAATTAAATTAAATTAAATTAAATTAAATTAAATTAAATTAAATTAAATTAAATTAAATTAAATTAAATTAAATTAAATTAAATTAAATTAAATTAAATTAAATGCAAGGCAAAATAAAATATAAAAATAAAATAAAATAAAATAAGGCAAGGCAAGGCAAAATTAAATTAAATTAAATTAAAATTAAATAAAATGAAATTAAATTGAATTACATTTAATTTAATTTAATTTAATTAAAGCAAGGCAAAACTAAGCAAAGCAAAGCAATGCAAAACAAAATAAAATAAAAGTAAATAAATTTAAAATAAAACAAATAAAGCACGGCAAAGCAAAATAAAATTATAAAATAAAAAAAATAAAACTGAATAAAGCAAGACAAAATAAAATAAAATAAAATATTACTAGCACACATAACACTATGCGGTGACTAATTCTTTTATATGAGCACAGCACATTAGGTAGAACTTCTACAGTCTTTTCTTATCCTGTAATAGACTATAGTAACCATGAATCACAAACACTACTCACATGTATTGGGCTGGATATCAGTGCAATCAACACATGCGTCAAATAAGAAAGCAATATTTCTAAAACTCCAAGCAAATAAACAGAACCGTTTGCTGACTAGTTGTTTCAATATTACGGTAGGTCAAAAGATCTGATTGATCAGGAAAGCAAGAGAAAGATACGATCAGCGTAGGCCATAATCCATCTATCCTGACTTACAGTGTATCCAAGCACCAGAGCATCACTCTTAACGAAGGGGAATTCATTTTTGACGGATTACATGATGGGAAAGTGTGTACGGAGGAGATCACGCTATTAGATCTGACCTTTCTTTCACATGTACTACACATGTAGCCTGTCAACATGACGGATTCTGGTGCAATCCCTGGAGGCAGCACAATGGGAACACGAGGTCACTGTTGTTTACAGGTAAACACATCAATAGACGTCGATGGAGACTAATCTGAGAAACTGTTGGGAGGAAAATATCAAGGGAGGAAATTAAATGAATTGCGGTGCTCCAAAAGCTGCTACTATAAGCAAAGGATACACAGCACAGCCTTTTAATGAATGCAACAGACAAAGGGTGCTTTGTAATGTGGGCCTAAGCAGTTTTCAAATAAGAGAAGATACAATATAACAGTAGATTAGAGAAGCTAATGAGTCATTGTGATTATGTTAAAGAGGTGAGCAATAACACCAGTGCAATCTTTTATATTGTTATACTACAGATTGAATAAAATAAAGAATCTAAATGTGTTGTGTTGATAATCAGATGCATTTGAAAATAATAATAATAATTCCTTACATTTATATAGTGCTTTTGTGGACACTCAAAGCGCTTTACACATTTTTGGGGGGAAATCTCCTCATCCACCACCAGTGTACAGAATCCACCGGGATGATGCAACGACAGCCATTTACACCACACACCAGCTGATTGGTGGAGAGGAGACAAAGTGATGAAGGCAATTATGGGCATGATGGACAGAGGCCTGTGGGAAAGTTTGGCCAGGATGCTGGGATGAAACCCCTACTCTTTTTCGAAGGACATCCTGGGATTTTTAACAACCTCGGTTTAACGTCTCATGGTGCTCACTGAGCAGTATAGAGTCCCCATCAAAGGTTTCCGCTATATTCATTCTTCCATGGCGGGGTGCCACACCAAAATTCATCCCACCACTACATTACAGCTTCTCATTCAAAACATTCAGTAGTTTTTTAAATAGCGAGTTATAATCGCACCAAAATGTATTAAAAGGTGAGTGAATTATAACAGCGCAAACTTTTCTGTAATCGTAGTAGTGCTGTGCGTTATTTGTTGAACCCTTTAAGGTGACGTGCTGACAGACTGGTGCATGATGCGTGAGTCCAGCAAACACGAAGTAGCTTTCAGATATGATGAACAGAGTTTCCATAATTATATTTTATTTATAGATAAATGTCTATAGCTCTGCATACAATGACTTTATCTTGCTGGAGTTTATAACCGTTTCACTTCAGGACGCATTAATGCCGCTCTGTAAGTCTATTGGAGACATTTATAAATATTCTTAGAAAATGTAATAAATGTTTGAGTGCGCACAAGAAAATCTGCACTCGAGCAGCGTATATTTGAGGGCGCGCAAGAAGTTTTGTGCATGAACAGAGAAAATCGGCACTCGAGCACAGAGATTCACATGCTCGTATTACATCAATGCAATCTCGACTTGTATTACTGCGCTCACAACATTTGTCAATGAAATAACGCCACAGGTAGTTGGTAGATCTGTGTAAAAGGCCCAACAGAGTCTGCCGCCACAGCTGGAAAAAATCCTAGAGGAAAAACTGGTCCTTATCAATATACTGGGGCGATAGGACCCACACAGACCGCAGGTTGAGAGCCCCCTGCTGATAAACAAATTAATCAGCAATAATGTGAGACTCATTTTCAAGTAAGAGAAATTGAAGAATTACATTATTATTAGAGAAGCTAATGATGCATTGAAATGAAGTGGTAGCTACAACACCATTACAAGCCCTTATGACGTTCCTTCACAGATTTGCTAGAATAAAGGATAGAAGACATTATTTAGTGCTGTTTTAATAACCAGATGTGTCATGTTTGAAAATAACATCATTAAATGACTTTTCACACTGCCACAATGGTAAGCTGATACATGCGTTTTTATCACTCATTTTGATGTGTTATTCTGACCTGAGGTGGTGATGATGACGTAACATCCCATAGGCTGTTTAGATTCAGACAAGCCATTTTAATATCGCCACTGGCTTGCTTGGTTAGGGATTGTGGAGTGTCATGTGACGGGATGCTGACAACGGAGGTGTGGACCCAAATGCGGGGTTTATTCAACATAGAATGGTCAGGCAAGCAATGGTCAACACATTTGTAAACAGATGCACACAAGCTATGGCACTTATTGGCAGTGGAAGATGATTTACGGTTAGTTGTGTCAAGAATCCGACCACAGATTAGCATGTTGTCCTTACAGAAAATAGCTCAGCCATCACACTGAATCAGGTAAGCTACTGTATATATTTACGTTTCAATGTAATTAATTATACGCACTTTAAACACAGCAAGTAATATGTGAATGATGTTTGTGCATGCATTATGATTTTAGCTCGAGGGTCCTGATTGTGTGTCCTAAAAGTTTGAAAACCCCTGGTCTACAGAACAAACAATCACTATACAATGATTTGCCTAGCTAACCTAGTTAAGCCTTTAAATGTCACTTTAAGCTGAATACTGGTGTCTTGAAAAATAACTAATACAATATTTTGTACTGTCATCATGGCAAAGATAAAAGAAATCAGTTATAGAAATGAGTTATTTAAACTATTATGATTAGAAATGTGTTGAAAAAAATCTTTCGCTAAACAGGGCTAATAATCAGACTTCAACAGCAATAAAAATTATTGTACGATAATAAAGAAAGCTTATTTCACAGTTGTCATTATGTTATTGCACTGAAAAAACACAAATAAAATAAAAACACTGCCCTGATGTCATCTAAAATCTCCCCAAAGCCATTCATCACACATAAAAGCTGAATGAATTCGAAATCCCTCTGCTGCGCTGGAGTCTGCATGTGACGCTCGGCTGTTGTGCAAGAGTCTCCATGTGTGGTTTTTTTGGGCTGCTGGAGTGAAATGAACAAAAAGGAGGGGAAGCTTTCAGCATGAGGCTGCGGAGGAAGCTCCAGAAAAGACACACACAGAGAGGGAGAAAGACACAAGAAACCCTGGGGTAAAAAGACGACGGGGCTTAAACATCTTCCCTTCTCCTCCGCTCCAAAAGAAAGCTGGCACATGGGCTTAACCCCAGCAGCAGTCGGCGGACAGGACAAGGGCTTTCCTCCCTCATAATGAGCTAAGCCCTGCTTTAAAAAGGGGATGGAGAGATTACGCGGGGGCCCGAGCGAGAGCGAAGGGGGTCTGAGAGTGGACGTGTCCGTCTGTGTGAGGGGATAAGAGGGATCAAAGGCGCAGGGCAGGCCCCTGTAGGACCCAGGCCACCCCTCAGGGCCCTGTAATGAACACTCATCAGAAAACTAATCTGCGTCGCCACCGCAGGCTCTTTAATTCCATTAGCGCTGCAGCTGAAAGGCAAATGCACTGCTCACTTGGAGGATTCCAGATGTTTGGATTGATATCTGTGTTGTCTGACATTGTTGTTTTCTATTGGTCACATTAAGCATATGAAGACATATGAGTGATATTTGATGGCATTTCTAGGCCTCTAAATGATCAAAACTTTGCTGAAATGATTGTACTGTACATAGTCGTCTGTATAAGTTTAATATAAATCTCCAGTTTAGTTGTAATTTTTTAAAGAAAACATACACACTTGCACACTTCAGCAACTTAGATTTACCAGAGTATCCATTCATTTATGCAAAGGGAAAATAAAAAAGTCAGGTTTTTAAGAAATGTGTAAGCATACCTCTCAGTTATCATATTCAATATATTTCACGTTTACTAAATATTAATATGTTTGGACATATAAGCAATTGCTTCCTTTTCTTAAAAAATGAAAGGTTTGTCATCTTTTTGTCTTTTCAGATTTCTGTAAAATGTTTTAATTATATGCAATTAATAATAATAATAATAATAATAATAATAATAATAATAATAATAATAATAATAATAATAATAATAATAATACGATTAATTATGATAATAGTACACATTTCTTCTGAAGACCTAGGAGTTCTGTTTGATCCTGAATATTGGTCCAGGATCTGTAATGGTACTTTACAAAATGTACCTAAATTTCCATACATGAAGAAAATTCTAAGTTTTTCCACAGAATTTATTTTACACCTATTCATCTGCATAAAATGATTAAATAAATAGGCAACCAAATAAACTAATAAATAAATAAACAAGCAAATAAACCAAAAAACAAAAATGACATAAACAAACAAACAATCAAACAAATAAATAAATGCCTTAAATAGCCCCTGCCCCAATTGTGGCATACATAAATATATACCAATACCAATAATTAAAACCAATAAATAAATAAATAAGCAACCAAACAAATAAATAAATAAACAAGCAAATAAATCAACAAAAAACAAAAACATAAACAAGCAAACAAACAAACAAATAAATACATAAATAAATAAAAGCCTTAAATACCACCCCCCACCCTCCCCCCTCCAATTGTGGCATAAATAAATATATAAACTAATAAATATAGCAAAAACAACCTAACAAACTAATACACTTATAAACAAGCAAACAAATAAACAAATGAACAAATAAATATATAAATAAACAAATAAATAATCAATAAAAGCCTTAAATGCCCCCCTCCCTTTCAATTGTGGCATAAATTCATATATAAACTAATAAATATATAAATAAGCAACCAAACAAACTAATAAATAAATAAACAAGCAAACAGACAAACAATCAATAAAACCAATAAACAAAAAAACACATAAACAAACAAACAAACAAACAAACAAGTAATTAAACACCTTAAATGCCCCCCTCAATTGTGACATAATCAAATAAACTAATACATATATAAATAAGCAACCAAACAAACTACTAAATTAATAAACAAGCAAACAAACAAACAAACTACTAAATTAATAAACAGCTGACATAAATAAGCACATGAACTAATAAATATATAAGCAAGCAAAAAAAGGAAGAAATTGTTAAACAAGTAAACAAACTAATAAATAAATTAATTAATAAATAAATCCCCTCTTTAATTGTGGAATAAATAAATATATAATCTAATAAATATTTAAGTAAGCAACCGAACAAACTAATAAATAAATACGTAAATAAACAAACAAGCAACCACATGAATAAATAAATAAATAAATAAGTAAGTAAGTAAATAAATAAATAAATAAGTAAATAAATAAATAAATAAATAAATAAATAAATAAATAAATAAATAAATAAATAAATAAATAAATACATAAATAAATAAATAATATAAAGAATATAAATAAATAAATATAAATAAATGCCCCAAGGGTATGGCCAATAGAGTATTTACCATAACAAAAACTATTAAAAACTTATTCATTTGAAATAAATACTATCAACTATAAAAGTATCACAGATGAATTTTGAGGTTTCACTGTAAACTATAAAATAATTCAGATTTTTTATTTGAATAAAGAATGATGCATTTAACAATATTCAGGAGTTAAAAAAAATTATATTTAACAATGTAATGTCAACAATGTCATGTACAAAACAATGTAATAGTTTTGCATTTCTATCCAGCCATTGCTTTTCAAACTTGGCTGAAAGCAAGCATGAGACAAATACTTTCCTTCCATTATACAGTATTCTTGTTTTACCTCATCCCCTTAACTAATGCATTCATTGAGAATATCGAGATCCATGTCTCTTCAGGCTGAACAGTAAATCACTCCTCCATCCTGCATCTTATTACGCTTCTGCTTCACCTCACATGTCGCTTTCATTCTCTCCTCTTTAATGAATCTACTTTTCCCTTCTCAATCCGCTGGCTTTGTATCTTCCTCACATCCTTCAAACATCCCCGAACAAGAAATAAAACTTGCAGAAAGAACACTGCCGCACATATCCAACCGCAAAGGTGAACTGCATCAGGTTGGTTGCCAGGTGGGAGCTTCATTTATTAAAAAGGCTTGAGATTTGGCACCTTGACATTGGGATTTTCAAAGCAACGTGAGGCATTTGGCAGTGTTTGAGTTTGGCCTTCAGCTTCTGATCCAATTTTAGCCCCTTAAAATGAAGCAGCTGAAAAAGTTGGACACATTTCATATCAGGCAAATCAGTTAGAAAAACTGGATACTTGACAGAATAACGATGAAATATTACAGCACATGAACGTTTTTTTTTTTTTTTTTTTTTGCTTTCATATATTAATTTAAACATTAAAAAGTAAAAAAAAAAAAAAAGTATATTATTTAATATAATATATTAAATATTCAATATCAAGTTTAGCTTTGTTGATATAATTTATGCACATCAATTAATTAATATTTCATGCCATTTTTTACTTCAATAAAACCAGTTAACATTAAAACAATTAGCAACACAGGCGGATGGATGAATGGATGGATGGATGGATGGATGGATGGATGGATGGACGGACGGATGGAAGGATAGATGGAATGAGACTGACAAAAGAATATACTATATAGAGGGATGGATAGATGGATAGACTAACAGGATCTATATAGGATATATAAAGGCGATATATAGAGAGATGGATGCATGAATGGATTTAGTGTGTATGGATGAATGGAAGAGACTGACAGAAGAATATACTGTTTAGAGAGATGGATTGATGGATAAAGAATGACAGAAGGATATATAGAGAGATGGATGGATGGATGGATGGATGAATGGATGGCTGGAGGGTGGGTGAAGGGACAGAAAAATAGACAGAATGAGACTACCAGAAGAATATACTGTAAGGGATGGATGGATGGATGGATGGATGGATGGATGGATCGATCGATCGATATACACCTACAGAAGGATATACAAAAAAATAGATGCATGGATGGAGGGATGGAAGGACAGATGGAATGACACTGACAGAAGAATATACTGTATAGAGGGATGGGTGGATGGATAGAGACTGACAGAAGGATATACAAAGAGATGGATGATTGGTGGATGGATATAAACTGACATAAGGATATACAAAGAGATAGATGCATGGATGGATGGTGGATGATGGATGGATAGATGGATAGAAGGATAGATGGAATGAGATTGGCAGAAAAATATAATGTATAGAGAGATGGATGCATGGGTGGGGGTTGGATGGAGGGATAAAAGGATAGATGGAATGAGACTGACAGAAGAATATACTGTATAGAGGGATGGATGGATGGATGGATGGCTATAGACTGACAGAAGGATATACAAAGACATGGATGCATGGATGGATGGTGGGTGGAGGAATGGAAAGATAGATGGAATGAGACTGACAGAAGAATATACTGTTTAGAGGAATGGGTGGATGGACAGAGGGTGACAGAAGGATATATAGAGAGATGGATGGATGGATGGATGGATGGAGGGAAGGATAGATGGAATGAGACTGACAGAAGAAAATACTGTATAGAGGGATGGATGGATATAGACTGACAGAAGGATATATATATATAGAGATGGATGGGTGGATGGAAGGAGGGAATGATAGATGGAATGAGACTGACAGAAGAAAATACTGTATAGAGGGATGGATGGATATAGACTGACAGAAGGATATATATATAGAGAGATGGATGGGTGGATGGAAGGAGGGAAGGATAGATGGAATGAGACTGACAGAAGAATATACTGTTTAGAGGGATGGATGGATGGATGGATGGATAGAGACTGACAGAAGGATATATAGGGAGATGGATGGATGGATGAATGGATGGAGGGAGGGAAGGATAGATGGAATGAGACTGACAGAAGAGTATACTGTATAGAGGGATGGATGGATAGAGACTGACAGAAGGATATATATAAAGATGGATGGATGGATGGATGGAAGGATAGATGGAATGAGACTGAAAGAAGAATATACCGTTTAGAGGGATGGGTGGATGTATTTGGATTTTGGGTGCGTTTGTCCTCATACACAATAATTAATATAGATATAGCTTTCATAAAAATACATTATAAAAGCTCCAAAATAAATAAATAAATAAATAAATAAATAAATATGTGTGTAGTATATACAAAATCAGTCATTTTTAAAATATTTTTTTGATTGTTATATATTTTGTTTTCTTTAGTTTTAGAGTGTTTTGTCGCTCCTCAGTTTCCTCTTACACTCTTACAGTCACTGAGATGCTGTAGTTTGTGATCTGCCACAGCCATTGAAAAAAGAAAAAAAGAAAAAAAAACACTTCCTATAACACTCCACTGCTGTTCAAGGGAATGGAGGTATATTAATACACATTTTGGGGGGACACTGTCAAGCTAATGGTATTCTTGGCACTAGCACATTTTGGCACAGAGCAGAGGAAAACTAAGAAAAGTACTTCTCTCTCCTGACATGCTCTGAAAATCAACACAATAGACCTCGAAAAAACATCATTTTTCACCTGAGGGATGCACAAGACTGGAAGACTTTGTGTTGTAGTGTTAGAAAAAGTACAGTGATGGCAAACTAAACCACAATAGGAGGATTATAAGCAAACAAAACAAGTCCATCATGTGTTCAGATTCTGAACACTGATTTAAAACCAACAACAAACGGAAAAAAAGGAGAAATGCAACAAGTTTAGCTGTTAAACCTTCACTATTTCTTTTGTTTTATCTGTTTCTCGCTTAATGACAGTGCTTGCTGTGCACAAAGACTTGCTCAGTAAATTACAGAGACTTGTAAAATAACTTCCAACACATTATTTCCCCTTCGGTTGTAATTGGTTGATGCCAGAATTGCAAAGTCCTGTGGAAAAAAGCACCATATACAACATTCCGCATGCTAATGAATATCTGTGAGGCGGGTGCTAAAATGCAGAGATATTAGATAAGATATTATATAAATGATGTTTATTAGTCATATGTGGTTACTAAGTCAATTAGAAGCTGCAGACCTGTGCCAAACCCTGAGTATTTGGCAGAGACAGAGAGGCAGCCATTCACATTTAATGAACCAATTACTTTCATGCGGTGATTGTAGATCCTTGCTGAATACCGTTCGTTCAATATAGAAGATCTGTGGCGTCCACACCGTGACTACTCTCATTTATCTGATGTTTGTCTCTCTGATAATTACGTGACATGACTTTACTAAATGGATGTGAACGCATCAAGTCTATTTAGGTAATTATGCTTATGTTCATGTTGGCTGCATTTCCAACGACTGTTGCTGCATCTGAACTCCAATACTGATTTGATATCACACAACACGCTGTAATCTGTGCAACTATCCGATGTTCATAAAACCAAAGTGTCTTGGTAATGTTACGCTGGCAAAGGGAAATAAACCAGCACAGAAACACAGAAGATCAGAACAATTAAGCATCACAGTAAAAGTCAGTGGACGATGACGTGAAGTAACTCAGGGCATATGAACGCAAGCTGATGAGTAACCAAACCAGGCACCGGTGAACATAATCATTGAACCAATAGATCAGTCTTAGACAAAGTAGAATCTAGAAACAACAAAGCAATAACTCTATTGCTTGGTTCACACCAAACATGAAGAGAACATGTACAGTAAGTCAGAATTATTAGCCCCACTATTTATTTTTTTTTCCCCAATTTCTGAAAAAACTTTAAAAACTGCTTTTATTCTAGCCAAAATAAAACAAATAAGACTTTCTGCAGAAGAAAAAAATATGATCAGACACTGTGAATATTTCCTTGCTCTGTTAAACATAATTTGGGAAATATTTTTAAAAGAAAAACATTCAAAGGGGGCTAATAATTTTGACTTCAACTGTACATGCCTCACTTTCTTTTTATTCATGGTATGTTTTTTGCCACACGTATATTTTCTATTTAAGTAGATTTTTAAATATTTGATCAAAGATGCAATATAGGCGTATTCCAAACGTTTCTGGCAAAAGCATCACACATTCTGCGTCATTTGTTCCACAACCAGAAATTTGCCTCTGTTCGCACGTTTGCATTTGCATTGATTTGTGAAATGTAATTTACTCACACAAATAATTAAATATGCATTTGGTGTGAACCAAGCATAAGAAATGAATCCATTTGTATTATACCTTAATTTACTAGACCAATCCAGAACATATAGCACTTTAAACTATTAATAATGTCTTCAGAGATTTAATTAATCTGTTTATTTTTTGTGAAATTACTTACCAATGAAGCAAACAGCATCAAAAGTTGTCAAGGTCAAGGTCCTATAATGAAATCTGAAAGTGTACATAAAAAAAAAAAAAAAAAATTATAAAAAAAAAAACATGAATCACACAATATGCACAATTCAGAACCAATAATAATTCAGGACATTCACAAATTAATGACTATACAAAGTGAAAATACTAATAACACTAAAATACAGCAGGGAAAAGTATTGAACACATCACCGTTTTTCTCAGAAAGAATATTTCTAAAGGTGGTATTACCCAAAGAAATCCATATATGCAAAGAAAACTAAAGTAATTAGTTTACAATTTAAGTTATGTGTAATAAAATAAAATGATGCAGGGAAAAATTATTGACAACATAAAGAAAGTGAGGCGTAGAAAGGCAGTGAACGCCCAGACAGCAGCTGAAATCTCTCAGTAGTTCTTCAGCAACCCTCTGACCTTCGTCAGTGTAAATGAATATTAATTGCTTCAGCCCAAGGTCAACATTACCAGATGATGAAGATGAAACCAGGGTGGACATTTCAACAAGACAATGATCCAAAACACAGCCTAGGAAACTCTCAAATGCTTTCAGAGAAAGAAAATCAAGCTGTAGAATGGCCCAGCCAATCACCTGACTTGAATCCAATATGAAATTCAAATTAAAGATTAGATTTCATTGACCAGACCCACAGAACCATCAATATTTTTACACTGTTGACATCTCACTTTGTCCTTGTGTCATTCCATTGTTATTACACATTTTCTGTTTTGTTTTATTTTTATATTTGTAAGGTTTTGGTTTTTACCAAAATCTGGTTCAATTCCATGTCAACAGCTCATTTAGCAACGTTATTCAAAAAAAAAAAAAAAAAAAAAGGAAAAATAAAAATAAAAACATGATGTGTTCAATACTTACTTTCCCCACTGGCAGTGGGTAGCATTGCTTCTTAACACTGAAACTAATAGATAACCTAATAGAATTACCATAGCCAGATGTCAAGATGTCCGATTGTTATATCATATTTACATTCAAGATTTCAAATAAGACATTAAAATTACATTTTAAATGTCTGTGGTCATATTTAATTAAATCATCAGCCCAAAAATACATTTGTTTGTTTTTTGCTAATGCAGCCAATAAATGTACAGTTAAGCTACTAGACCACCCACGAATGTCCACGTCGCACTTTCATTTTCACTTCCATTAGCAGGTGAGAAGGCTTTTTTACAGCACTAAATGGGTTGTTTTGGAAGACATATCTAAAGTAAAGTTATGTTTTGCCAATAGAAAGTTATGTTTTTGTTAGCAGGAAGTTGTTAGGCAACAGAGGCATGCATATATAAAGTCACGTAAAAAGCATATAAAAAAGAAATGTACACACATTTAGGAATTATTAGGCCCCCATTTGATTTTTTTAAAAACATTTTTAAATATTTTCCAAATGATGTTTAACAGAGCAAGGACATTTTCACAGTATGTCTGATAATATTTTTTCCTTTGGACAAAGTCTTATTTGTTTTATTTCGGCTAAAATAAAAGTAGTTTTAAATTTTTAAACACCATTTTAAGGTTAAAATTATGAGCTATTTTTTTTTTTTCATTTATTTAAGCTAATTATTTTTCCGATCGTCTACAGAACAAACCATTGCTATTTAATAATTTGTCTAATTACCTTAACCTGCCTAGTTAATCTAATTAAATCTAGTTAGCCCTTTAAATGTCACTTTAAGCTGTATAGAAGTGTCCTGAAAAATATCTAGTCGAATATTATTTACTACCATCATGGCAAAGATAAAATAAATCAGTGTCTGATAATATTTTTTCTTCTGGAGAAAGTCTTATTTGTTTTATTTTGGCTAGAATAAAATAACTTTTTTTCAATTTTTCAAAGCCATGTTAAGGTCAAAATTATTAGCTCCTTTAAGCTATGTTTTTTTTTCCCGATAGTCTACAGAACAAACCATCGTTATACAATAACTTGCCTAATTACCCTAACCTGCCTAGTTAACCTAATTAACCTTGTTAAGCTTTTAAACGTCACTTTAAGCTGTATAGAAGTGTCTTAAAAATATCTAGTCAAATATTATTTACTGTCATCATGGCAAAGATAAAATAAATCAGTTATTAGAAATGAGTTATTAAAACTGTTATGTTAAGAAATGTGCTGAAAAAACCTCTCTGTTAAACAGAAATTGGGGAAAAAATAAACAGGGGGGGCTAATAATTCTGATTTAAACTCTATGTGTATTATTTCAGCAGTTATTAAATTGCATTTTTTTAAATGACCACCTTTGTAGTTCTTGTGTTAAAGTTTGCACTAAGACTTTGTTTTTAAACTAGGCCTGAAAAGAGACAAACCACACAGAAAGCCGCATCAGTATGTTGCAATAACCACTGACCAATATGAATACAGTTTCCAGCAGAAGCCCATATAACAAATAAGCAGAACAGACGCAACTAGAAATTTCTACATTTGCACTTAATAGAGCATATCGGTTCTCTTTCTCTCTCATTCAGCTTTACGAGACACTTGTAGGTGCCCTCAAAACTGTCCACCTGTTTCTGTTGTTCCCCATCAGTACTTCTCCTTGGGTTTCTTTTTGCTATTAATATTCCCTGATATCTCATCATGCCTCACTGTCTGATCTCTGATGGATCGCCCGCCTTTACAACGCATCCAGCGACCCAGTGACCCCATAGCACACCGCTTTTACCATTCAAATGTCAAGGAAGAGAACAAACAGGCGGAGAGACGCACAAAGAAAGAGATGGCGGAGAAGGAGAGAAAAAATCCATCATTGAAGCAAGAGAGTGAAGCCACGGCTGAACTCTGGGTCTCCTGACACTGAGAAAGGGCTCACCAGTGATTATGATGACAAATGACCTCTGCAGTCTATTACTTACCAGCAAAGTAAAACCAGCAAAATCACACAACCGTAGAAGCCCTGTGCAAATATACATCCATATTAAACATGCAGACATGTTTAATACTTAGGTAATATTATTATTTTGAATTATATTTATTATTATTATTATTATTATTATTATTATTATTATTATTATTATTATTACTATTATTATTATAAGTAGTAGTAGCAGTAGTAGATAAAATAATAATAATAATAATAATAATAATAATAATAATAATAATAATAATATTATTATTATTATTATTAACAGCAATAACTTTATATGAATAATAATAATAATATTAATAATATTAATAATAATAATAATAATAATAATAATAATAATAATAATAATTTGAATATTAGTTTATGTGTTTACAACAACAACAAAGATTATAATAATAACAATAATAATAATAAAAATAAAATTATTATTAATACATGTTTAATACTTGGGTAATATTATTATTTTGAATTATATTTATTATTATTATTATTATTATTATTACTATATTATTATAAGTAGTAGTAGCAGTAGTAGATAAAATAATAATAATAATAATAATAATAATAATAATAATAATAATAATAATAATAATAATAATAATAATAATAATAATAATAATAATAATAATAATAATAATAATAATAATAATGCATGGGTTACATTTCACCAGTCAAAATAATTCTGTATAAGTAATAACTTCCGTCATGTAGTCCTTCCAGAGCAGTTCTACTAATAACATGATTGTCTATACAGCAGTAATAGTAAAAGTAATAACAACAACTATTATTATTATTATATTTTTATTATTATTATTATTTATCAATTAATTAAATTTAATTTTGGTAACCTGATAGGCTTTTGTAACTTATATTTGTAACATATGGATGCTAACAACGGAGGTGAGGATCCAATTGCAGAGTCTTTATTCAACAGAGAATAGGGAATCACTAATAGGATCAATCACAGGAACAAACTGAATCTAAAAGTACAATCCAAAAGAGTAGTCAAAACCAGGCAAGAGATCGGTACAGGTGGCTAACATCAAAAATCAACAAACAAAGCAAAGAATCAAAACATGACAAGGCAAGGAGAAACACTTAGTGATGCTACAGATAGAACAAGACTCAGCACTGTGTGTGTGCAAGTATAGTGTATTTTTAGTCCATGTAAACAGTTCACCATGATCCTCCGGCTGTGTGTAAAACAGGAACAGGTGTGTGTGAGGTGCATGACAGGATTTGTTGTTCGTAACTGTGGCATGTAGTTCTCCAGTGGTTTTACAATAACTTGCCTAATTACCCTATCTGGCCTAGTTAACCTAATTAACCTAGTTAAGCTTTTAAATGTATAAAAGTGTCTTGAAAAATATCTAGTCAAATATTATTTACTGTTATCATGGCAAAGATAAAATAAATCAGTTATTAGAGATGAGTTATTAAAAGGATTATGTTTAGAAAAATCGTTTCTCCGTTAAGCAGAAATTGGGGAAAAAATTAACAGGGGGCTAAAAATTCAGGGCGGCTGAAAATTCTGACTTCAACTGTATATTCCAAAACAATAACTGAATTTAAGCAGACTAATAAAACACAATTACGCTAAGAAATATAATCTTTTTAGGGAGGATAATTTATGTAAATTAATTAAACATTTTAGGTTCGTGGAAATCATAAGAATCTGTTATGCAAACCTATTGGTGCAGTATTTATTTATAATGAAACAAAACCACTTTTTTACTGCTGTTCCGTAATATTTACATGAGTGAGCTTTTAGTAAGATCTTATTTGTATATATTATGGGATTAACTAGCAAAAAAATGTATCAAGTGGAATTTCTTTCTTTCTTTCTTTCATTTATTGATTTATTGATTGAAGTTCATCGCAAATTACCTAAATACATCCATTATAAGTTCTACACCTTACAATATAGATTTTCAAACATTAGGGAAACAACAGAGTCCAAGACCAAACACATAATAAAGCACATTTTAACCAGCAGGAACATCAGCCTGAAAAAAAAAAAATAATAATGATAAAAAAAAAAAAACTTCAAAATTATATGATGCATCAAGCGAAACTCTCCGAAGTAATGGCAGAAAATGCCAGAATATATCACCCAAAACAGGAAGCGACCACATCACAGGACAGCTGCCACAGAAGTGCATCACTGAATCAGCATTTCATTGAACTGGTCTCAACAACAGAAGAAAAAAAAGTACATTCTGTGCTGCCATTTAGAGGACACTTTTATCCAAAAGTGCAAAACACGGTAGCAGAATACATTACAGTCTGGGTCTTACTCTGGAAAGTGAGTTTCCATTTGGAGGAAGCGAACGGATATCCTCACCACAGTGTCCTTTGCCAACTGTCATAACATAATGAGAAATCCATAATGGCATGTGCCGCCATCTCATGGGAGTCATTAGGCTTGATGACTGCTCTCAATGGATTTATTGCAATATATAAGGCCATTTAACCAGGAGTGTGCGCATCTTATGGTGCAAAAATCAATCAAGATATTCCAATGCAACGAGGATGCACCTAATTACCAATTCACAAGCGGTTTTACCAAGTTTGCCGTTGTTCAAACAGACTTTAGTGGAAGAGCTAACACTAAACGCCTAGTGAAGATTACAGTCTCTTGTTTCTGGTGTCAGACTGCTTCAGTAAAACAAGGTTATGGTGTCAATAAAAAGAGTTCTAATCATTCCCAAAAGCATTTCTACTAGCAATTTTCAGGCTATGTTAAATTAATGAATGGATGAATGAATAGATAATAGAATGAATGAATTAATTAATGAATTAATGCATGAACATGAATGAATGGATTAATAATTTAATGAATTCATTAATAACCGAATGAATAAATGATTGAATGCATGAATAATTTAATGAATGAATTAATAACTGAATGAATGAACAAATTAATTTAATAATAGAGAATGTATAAATGAATAAATGAATGAATGAATGAATGAATCATTACAGGAAAAATTTAATGAAATGAATGAATGAATGAATGAATGAATGAATGAATGAATGAATAATTGAATTAAATTAATAATTGAATAAATGAATTCCAAAGGCTACTGCAACTTGTATTAACACACTGATCACAAAACATATTTATTCTGTAGGAAGAGTTTAATATCTAAACATACAATATTAATAACAAGATTTATTTATTTTTTTCTATTCAGAAGTAGCTGCGTAATTGATATACATGAGTTCCAAAACAATAACTGAATTTAAACAGACTAATAAAACACAATTATTTTTTAAGCTAAGGATCGTTAACTTTTTGGAAAGGATAAATTATTTAAATTAATTAAGTTTTTCAGCTTGTGGAAAACATTTTAGTACAGAAATGATTTTAATTTTAATGTTTTTAATTGAATGTTTTTAATTAATATGTATTTTTTTATTTTCTCTCACTATAACCACTTTATGAGTACAGATCTGTAAATTTAGTTTCCGATTAAAACTGCTTTACATTTTGAATGCTTTGAAGCACAGATTTAACCAATAGTGTGCGCATCTTACACTGTAAAGTTAGCCTTAAGTTGTTTTGTATTTTGTGATTTATGTTTTTTTATATTTTTAATTGATTATTGGATCTTGATCTTGAAATGTTTTTTAAAAAGTAACATTTCTTATATATTTTGTAGTGATATGTTGTCCAGGTTAGTGTTGAATATCACGGCACAAAAACCTGGTAATAAACTGCCAGTATTTTTGTCTGTTATTTTACAGCCTTAACTCTCTATATATGCTACATGGTGGCGCAATGGGTAGCACCTTCGCTTCACAGCAAGAAGGTCACTGCACTTCGTCATTGTAAATGAATATTAGCTAATTCAGTCCAACATCTGTATTACTAGGATGATGAAGATGAAACCATTTTTTTACAACGTCCAGCACAAAAAAAACATTAAGATATTGCAACAACAATACACATAATCACCATTTCATAAGCAGTTTCGCCATGTTTCCAATTATTTAAACATCATTCAGTTAAAAGAACTAGGGCTGAACGGCTAGTGGAGTTTGTAACAGTCTGAGCCGCGTTGTCTATTCCAGTCTTTTGTTCCCGATGTCAGCTCATTGCCTCAGTAAAACAAATTTACAGTGTCAATAAAAAAGAGTTCTAATCATTCCCAAAGCATTTCTATTTACAGTGCTCAGGGTCCCATGGCAAGCGCATTTTTCTCCTGTAATTGACTCGGGTGCTGCTTAAAAAGCCTTTTCCATTTATTTTGCTGGAAAAGACAAACACATTTTGTGTGAAATGCTCCAGCAAGTCATATGGGATGTGCGCAGTGTTTTCCGGGCCTGATGTGAAGATGCTCAGAGACATTTGTATTCATGCACGTAACCTACAGTGAAGGATCTTCTGCTTTCCTACTTGATAAGCTATCTGTAGATGGCCTCTCTTAAAAGCAATACGACTTTAATCAGTACCCAGTGCCTGGAGTGTTTTGAAGGCAGAGAATCACTAATGGGTTTAACGCAGTCAAGACAGAAAATGAAAAGACACGGAAGGTCTTTAGAAGTTTACTCAGAGAGCTTGACTCTCATTGAGATGTGTGTGTGTCTCTGTGTGTGCGGATGCTAATAAGACACAATGACAGGTGTTTCCTGAGGTGGATAAAATGTCACCAAGGTCATTTTCACACCTGGCTTATTGGAAGAATGTATTTCTGAATATTCAGCATATGTAAACACAGCAAATGTACTCGGATCCGGAACAAAACTACTGCTCAAATAAGGTGGTCTCCGACAAAACTCAATTTATAGCAATTTATTTTAGCAATAGCAATCTATTGCTTTATTACACATTTATTACAACATTACTTTTGTTATAACTTTTTCACTTGAATCAATCAGAGCAGGTCCATAGTGAACAATTCACTGATTCAGATTAAGCAATCAGAGTAAGCATCTGTTTAACAATTTACTGATTCAATGATCAACCGATTCAAATGATTTCACCAAATCAAGTCTCCAGTTAAAGATTCACTGATTATGATTCAGTGAGAGCTAGTCCATAGTGAACAATTAACTGATTTAGGTGGTCCATTCAGAGTAAGTACCTGTTTAACAAATTACTGATTAAATGATTTGAACAGATTGATTCTCCACTTAAAGTTTCACGGATTCAAATTATTCAGAGTGCGTCCATAGTGAATCATTCACTGATTCAGATTGTCAACTCAGAGTAAGTAACTGTTTAACAAGTTACTGATTCAAATGATTTGATCAGATCGAGTCTCCACTTAATGATACACTGAATCAAATGATTCAGTCAGAGTAAATTCATTGTGAACAATTTAATGATCCAGGAGGTCAATTTATAGTAAGTATGTTTAACAATTTACTGATTCAAATGATCAGCTGATTGAAATGATTTGATCAGATCAAGTCTCCAGTTTACGATTCACTGATTTAAATGATTCAGTCAAAGCTACTCTATAGTGACCAATTCACTTATTCAGGTGGTCCATTCAAAGTAAGTAACTGTTTAATAATTAACTAATTCAAATAATTTGATCAGATTAAGTCCCAGTTAAAGATTCACTGATTCAAATGATTCAGTCAGAGTTAGTCCATAGTGAACAATTCACTGATTCAGATGGTCTGTTCAGAGTTAGTATCTGTATAACATTTATACACACTCATTCACACACATACACTACGGACAATTTATCCTACCCAATTCACTTATTTAAATGATCAACTGATTCAAATTATTTGACCAGATCGAATATTCAGTAAACAATTCACTGATTCAAATAATTCAGCAAAGCAAGTCCAAAGTGAATAATACATTGATTCAGAAGGTCCATTCAGCGTATATGTCTGATTAATAATTTAGTGATTTAAATAATCAACTGATTCAAATGATTTCATCAGATCATGTCCTCGGTTAACAATTCACTGATTCAAGCGATTCAGTCAGAGCAAGTCCAGTGTGAACAATTCATTGATTCAGATGGTCTGTTCAAAGAAAGTATCTGTTTAATAATCTAGTGATTCAACTGATCAACCGATTCAAATGATTTGATCAGATCGTGTCCTCGGTTAACACTTTACTGATTCAAACGATTCAGTCAGAGCAAGTCTATAGTGAACAAGTCATTGATTCAGAAGGTCCATTCAGAGAAAGTATCTGTTTAACAATTTACTGATTCAAATGTTTAATCAGATTGAGTATCTGTTTAACATTTAACTGACTCAAATGATCTGGTCATAGTGAGTCTCCACTCTGTGAGTCATTGGTTCAAAAGATTTGCTCTTAGTGAGTCTTCAGTCACTGATTCAAAATATTCAAAGACAGTTTATGATTTTCCTTTTTTAATCAACAACACAAAAATCTAATAAAAAAAAGCTGTGAATCAATGATGGGAAACCAAAAAAATAAAAAACAAATAATGAAAAAGTCTTCAGAACGTAACCCATAGTATAATAATTGATGGATTTATTCTGTCATTTATGGTGATCCCCAGCCAAATCAGCTGAGACCTTATTTAAACTGCTAAAAATGTCAGTCAGCAAATTAAACACTACAACGATATAAATGCTAATATTGTTAATCACACTAAAAAACTTCTTGTCCTTCAAAAAGAAAACACCTCTGGGTGTTTAAGGACTTTAGTCAACTGATGACAAGCTGGGATTAGCATTGTGCCAAATCCCCTCACAATTGTCTTTGCGCTAAAGTCCTTGCTAAATGCTAATTAATAAGCAAATAATGGGTCTTTCTTTTCCCTTTGTGGCAGCAACACTGACACACAGAAGAAAAAAAATCGAAAGAGAATCGAAAAATAGAAGTGAACATAAAAAGACTGCTTTTGTTGTGCAACTGTTACTGAAATGTTGAACCTGAAGAGAGCAAGTTGTGCTCAATGCAAAGTGATTTCAAACATTTTTAAACATTTTTCTCAAATTCTCCATCAATCTAGAATTGGCCAGAGAGTCTCGCCCAAAACTCACACTATTGGTTGAGTAAATGGAATTGTCACAGACTGTTTAATTGGTAATACAATGTGTAGTATAACAAGAATGTCTGATGTTTTGTTAGTGTGTTCATTTAGTAATTGGTGGATTTAGTGGTGGACTCAGTAGTTGGTTGGTTGGTTGGTGTATTGATCGATCAGTGGGTTGGTGGATTCAGTGATTGGTTGGTTTATTGGTTGATCAGTGGGTTGGTGGATTCAGTGGTTTGTTGGTGAATTCAGTGGTTGGTTGGTTGGTTTATTGGTTGATCAGTGGGTTGGTGGATTCAGTTGTTTGTTGGTGGATTCAGTGGTTGGTTGGTTTATTGGTTGACCAGTGGGTTGGTGGATTCAGTGGTTTGTTGGTGAATTCAGTGGTTGGTTGGTTGGTTGGTTGGTTTATTGGTTGATCAGTGGGTTGGTGGATTCAGTGGTTGGTTGGATGGTTAGTTTATTGGTTGATCAGTGGGTTGGTGGATTCAGTGGTTGGTTTGTTTATTGGTTGATCAGTGGGTTGGTGGATTCTGTGGTTTGTTGGTGAATTCAGTGGTTGGTTGGTTGGTTGGTTTATTGGTTGATCAGTGGGTTGGTGGATTCAGTGGTTTGTTGGTGAATTCAGTGGTTGGTTGGTTGGTTGGTTTATTGGTTGATCAGTGGGTTGGTGGATTCAGTGGTTTGTTGGTGAATTCAGTGGTTGGTTGGTTGGTTGGTTGGTTGGTTTATTGGTTGATCAGTGGGTTGGTGGTTTATTGGTTGATCAGTGGGTTGGTGGATTCTGTGGTTTGTTGGTGAATTCAGTGGTTGGTTGGTTGGTTGGTTTATTGGTTGATCAGTGGGTTGGTGGATTCAGTGGTTTGTTGGTGAATTCAGTGGTTGGTTGGTTGGTTGGTTGGTTGGTTGGTTGGTTGGTTTATTGGTTGATCAGTGGGTTGGTGGTTTATTGGTTGATCAGTGGGTTGGTGGATTCAGTGGTTGGTTGGTTTATTGGTTGATCAGTGGGTTGGTGAATTCAGTGGTTGGTTGGTTTATTGGTTGATCAGTGGGTTGGTGGATTCAGTGGTTGGTTGGTTGGTTTATTGGTTGATCAGTGGGTTGGTGGATTCAGTGGTGGGTTGGTGGATTCAGTGGTTTGTTGGTGGATTCAGTGGTTGGTTGGTTTATTGGTTGATCAGTTGGTTTGTGAATCAGTGGTTGGTTGGTTTATTGGTTGATCAGTGGGTTGGTGGATTCAGTGGTTGGTTGGATGGTTGGTTTATTGGTTGATCAGTGGGTTGGTGGATTCAGTGTTTGGATGGTAGGTTTATTGGTTGATTAGCGGGTAGGTGGATTCAGTGGTTGGTTGGTTTTTTTGTTGATGGGTTCATTGATTGGTTGGTTTATTGGTTGAGCAGTGGGTTGGTGGATTCAGTGGTTGGCTGTTTGGTTTATTGGTTAATCAGTGGGTTGGAGGATTCAGTAGTTGGTTGGTTTATTGGTTAATCAGTGAGTTGGTGGATTCAGTGGTTGGTTGGTTTATTGGTTGATGGATTGAGTGGTTGGTTGGTAGGTTTATTGGTTGATTAGTGGGTTGGTGGATTCAGTGGCTGGTTAGTTGATTTATTGGTTGATCAGTGGGTTGGTGGATTCAGTGGTTTGTTGGTGAATTCAGTGGTTGGTTGGTTGGTTGGTTGGTTGGTTGGTTGGTTTATTGGTTGATCAGTGGGTTGGTGGATTCAGTGGTTTGTTGGTTTATTGGTTGATCAGTGGGTTGGTGGATTCAGTGGTTGGTTGGTTTATTGGTTGATCAGTGGGTTGGTGAATTCAGTGGTTGGTTGGTTTATTGGTTGATCAGTGGGTTGGTGGATTCAGTGGTTGGTTGGTTGGTTTATTGGTTGATCAGTGGGTTGGTGGATTCAGTGGTGGGTTGGTGGATTCAGTGGTTTGTTGGTGGATTCAGTGGTTGGTTGGTTTATTGGTTGATCAGTTGGTTTGTGAATCAGTGGTTGGTTGGTTTATTGGTTGATCAGTGGGTTGGTGGATTCAGTGGTTGGTTGGATGGTTGGTTTATTGGTTGATCAGTGGGTTGGTGGATTCAGTGTTTGGATGGTAGGTTTATTGGTTGATTAGCGGGTAGGTGGATTCAGTGGTTGGTTGGTTTTTTTGTTGATGGGTTCATTGATTGGTTGGTTTATTGGTTGAGCAGTGGGTTGGTGGATTCAGTGGTTGGCTGTTTGGTTTATTGGTTAATCAGTGGGTTGGAGGATTCAGTAGTTGGTTGGTTTATTGGTTAATCAGTGAGTTGGTGGATTCAGTGGTTGGTTGGTTTATTGGTTGATGGATTGAGTGGTTGGTTGGTAGGTTTATTGGTTGATTAGTGGGTTGGTGGATTCAGTGGCTGGTTAGTTGATTTATTGGTTGATCAGTGGGTTGGTGGATTCAGTGGTTGGTTGGTTTATTGGTTGATGTATTCAGTGGTTGGTTGGTTGGTAGGTTTATTGGTTGATAAATGGGTTGATGGATTCAGTGGTTGGTTGGTTGGTAGGTTTATTGGTTTATAAGTGGGTTGGTGGATTCAGTGGTTGGTTGGTTGGTTTATTTGTTGATGAATTCAGTGGTCAGTTGGTTGGTTGGTTGGTTTGTCAGTGGGTTGGTGGATACAGTGGTTGGTTGTTTGGTTGGTTTATTGGTTGATGAATTCAGTGGTCAGTTGGTTGGTTGGTTTGTCAGTGGGTTGGTGGAATCAGTGGTTGGTTGGTTGGTTGGTTGGTTTATTGGTTGATCAGTGGGTTGGTGGATTCAGTGGTTGGTTAAGCTGCAGACACACTAGACTTTTCTCCCTATAGACTTCGATTCATACGCACGCGAATGCATCACACCGGAAACGCAAGCTCGTGCAAAAAGTTTCACAGTTTGCTGCTTTGCAAAGTTCAAGTTTGGTGAACTCTGACCTCCGACATTGCATCACTTGATAGCATGAGACCAATCAAGGATCAAAACATGACATCTCTGGACAGAAAATTAAAATATGGACCAATCGCTCACTTTTTTAAATGTCTAATAATCCTGTTTATTCCCCTTTTCGTAGTGCCGTACAACATAATTTTGCACGCACAAACTCTAGTGTAACCGCAGCTTTAGTTGGTTAGTTGGTTTATTGGTTGATGAATTCAGTGGCTGGTTGGTTGGTTTATTGGTTGATCAGTGGGTTGGTGGATTTAGTGGTTGGTTGTTTTATTGGTTGATGGATTCAGTGGCCGGTTGGTTGGTTGGTCAGTGGGTTGGTGGATTCAGTGGTTGGTTGTTTGGTTGGATGGATGGATAGAATTTGTTTATGCGTGTGATACAAATTAGTTCCTGCTGGACAGATTTTATTAATACAAAAGTAAAATGTAAAGATGTTTTTGAAAGCTTCTTTTATAATCACCAAGACAAAGTTTTTTTGACCAAAAATAAGGTAAAAAATGTTAATATTGGCAAACCACTGCAATTCAAATGACTTTTTTACATTTATATTTATATAAATAAGTAGTCTATCAGCATTTTAACTCTAGTCTTCAATGTGTCAACTTTTCAACATACACTTTACAAATGTGAAAAAAAATCAAGTTTCTTTAAGTAACATAAATGCCTTTATTTAAAACAGAAAAAGTTTGAAACAGTCTAAATATATTCACTGTCACCTCTGATCAACTAAATCCATTTTTGCTGAATAAAGCAATTTTTTATATGTAATATTTGAATGGTAGTGTACTGCATATTGCTTTACACAATTGCAAAGATACTAACTTTCTCATTCTCACACACACATACACTCAATAGCGCAAAGTTACTCTAATCCAAGGGTAATTTTGAAACCCTCTGACTATATTGTTTCCCCCGAGGCATTCTGTCTATATTTCTCCCACTGAGAAACAGCTTTTCTATTATCTTGCCCAGGGCTGCACTTGTTCTTCAGTATCCTCAGTGCTCACTTTCACACACCACCAAAAACACCCTGAAACATCCTTCCTTCTGTCTTTAATAGACCCGCTGCACCTCATGTTACTGAGCAAAGTGAGTTCTCAATGTTTGACCGAATTCATGTCAAGTTGAGTCCTTTTCTTTTGCTAATCGTCTGAAATGACCATCCCTGTATGTCTGATTAGAGAGGACTAGCAAGCCACTAGAAAATAAGCAAAAAGAAGAAACTGAGAGCAAAAGAAACAGACTATTAAAAATGGGTTTACCGTCTGTTGTCAGCCCAGATCATATCAGAAAGGCTTTGTCGGTTTTGTACGGATGCCAAATGTCTTCTTGGTGTAATGCAGTATTGAAAGATGAAACAGCTTGATATGATTGTGGTTTGATCGGATGCTGGCGAGTGCTTTCAGCTGCACTGTGCATCAATTTGCACTTGATGTTTTAATGCATTTCTCTACTGGTGGGAACTTCACTCGAGCAGTCAAACTTGTGTATTAGTAGTAACCTCTTGTTTGATTACTTTCTGAGCAAAAGACGGCTTCTCGTCTTCGCCGATGTAATTGGAATTACCTCCGACTGCTTTCAAACAAGCCATTGAGACAATTGAGTCCCTGAATGCAAAAGTGTTTGCTAACACTGAATAGGAAAACACAGTCTGAGTGTATGTAGAATGAAAGGTGCTTCATTATTGGAGATCAAAATGTTGGCACCACAAGAATGCACACACTTCTAAATGTTTTAGTAGTAGAGTTGTCACGATACTGAATTTCGGTACCAATCGATACTGGAATTTTAAAAAAAGTCAATTTTCCCTCTTTCAGCACAACATTTCAGCACTGTTGAGCATGTTCTTAAACGTTGTTGATTTGCTATCGTGTTCACATGCTCAACAGAATTGATTGTGATTGGCGGTGAAGGTCATAAGTTCACCGCTCTTCACTGCTGTTTACACAGATACAGGGACACTGGAGCATTGTAAAGCCACGAAGACCAGTCTATTCATCAGCTGATCCCTTGTGTGCTCTACGTGAGCTCTACCGGTGCTCCTTTTGGCTGTCGCTCCAGAAAGTCGCCCTTCATTTGCATGAAGTTGAAGGATTCTCAATTTTGTTGCCTCGATCGACACGCCCAACTTGCCGCCAAAGGTCGTTGTCGCATGCGTAGACGGAGGTCGTCGGAAGTCGCTCAAACTCTGTTGAAATTAACAGTCACTTGTCGCTTTGCTACTGCGAGTCGCTCGTAGTGTGAATGAGGCTAAAGAATGTGCTCAAATATTAGCTGGAAATGAACGTTTCGAAATGAACCGATTGGTATCGAAATTCAGTATCGTGACTACTATTTAGTAGTGACTAGACTGTAAAAAGTTATTACTGAAACAAGTGAATAAACCCAATGCCTTAAAAGTGACAAGTTTTACTTGAAAAAGTGAATTAAGGCAACAAGATTACTCAATTTCTAAAGTAAAATCTAAGAAAAATAATCACTTTATAAAGTGTATTTTTTACCATAAAGTAAATTTTTGTTTTGACAAGATAATACAGTATGTACTTAAACGTAACCAGGGCCAGCCCAAGCTTTCAGGGGGCCCTAAGCAGAATTTTATTTGGGGCCCCCTTGGTGCAAACAATATGAAAAATTATTGTCAATCCTGGATCATTCGCACACTTTGAATTTAAACCATGCATTATCAATTTTGTTTGCTGTAGCTATGTTGCTTACTTTATAAAATATGTTTTTAAGATGTTAAGAAGTGCTTAGAAATGCAAATTTTTTTATTCGATGTTTGATGTAATTTTAACTGAAACATGAAGAGTGTGGCATAGAGTAGCTCCTCTCCTTTAAAAAAACAGCCATTAGTATTTTTTTTCCTCACAGCTCTGCTAGTGAGATTGGTTTTGTATTTTCTAGTTCAAATATCTAAAAAAAATCTATTTAAATCAAAATCTAATTAAATAAATAAGCATTTTCTAGACATATACGCATATCTAGCATATTATTAAATATCTAAAAAAGAAATTCAGTTTTCAGAAATAATTCTGAATTAAGTGATTTTTTTTCTGTAAAGCAAACAAATCAAACTGCCAGTGAGATATGTAAAATAATCTTATTTAAAAACCAATATTCTTTTACTTGGGGCAGCACGGTGGCGCAGTGGGTAGAACAATTGCCTCACAGCAAGAAACTCTCTGGTTTGAGCCCCGGCTGGGTCAGTTGGCATTTCTGTGCGTTTCCGGAGAAAACCCATGCAAACAGGGGAGGAACATAAAACTCCATGGTAATTATTATTATTATTATTATTATTATTATTATTATTATTATTATTATTATTATTATTATTATAACTAACAAACAAACAAACTAGCAAACAAATCATTTCTACCACTTTAAGTTATTTGTTTAAATAAATAAATAAATAAATAAATAAATAAATAAATAAATACACAAATAAATAAACAAACAAACAAAAAATATAAATAAATAACTAACTAAATAAAATGCCTCTAATGATAAATAAAAAAATATAAACTAAGTATTTTTATCTAAAAGCTGCAGTAAATTGTGTGATATTCACTGTAAAAATATCCGTAAATTAGCAATTTTCTGTATTTTATTGTTCACATTTTATTATTTTTTTTTATTTCCCAACATTTATTTAACATATATCTTTCTTCCAACAATCTTTAACCTTGAAAAGTTTGGGAAAAAAAGTGACTTTTATTAACTAAATAAAATTCTGCTGTGGCGACTCCTCATTAATAAAGGGATTAATCCTGAAAGAAAATGAATGAATGAATGTTCATTTCAACTAAAAGCTGCAGCAAATTGTGTGTATAGATATGCCTTCAAATTAGGCAAATATGCCAGAGTGGTGTTTTTCTAATAATCTTCAGTGCAAAAATATCTGGCAATTGACATTTTTTATGCTGCATGCAAACAAACTCGATGCTCAACATGGACAAATATCACATTTATTAAACTGTAAGCCACAGAGCCTGATTTATCTAAAAAGAAACTTCAGCTAGTGCCAGTTTTTATTGGTGATCTTTTATGTTAGAGACAAACTTAGCCGACCTGTTTTTGAGATCTGTTTTCATTCGAGCAGAGAAGCTGTGCATGACTGGATGGCTGCCTGGTGGCGCAACAGAGATGAACCTGCTTTGGTTAAACTCAGGCGTATTACAGTGATTTATGATTAAACCCTGTCGACGCCACTCTGTGACTCGTGCCTAATGACTTGAAGAACTAATGACTAGATTACGACTGCTGTGCTTATTTTCTCCATTAATCTCCGACTCTGCCCCGGTTCCATCAATTTTACTGTAAATTTGATTTCAGCGGATAGCATTCCTCCCCTTTTTCAAGTACGATGAGAAATATAGATCCATAAACTAGTACTTAGCATTAATAAGTGAAAAAGTGAAGTGATGAAGTGAAGTGATGAAGGAGAGAACAAAGTGTTTCTATGATGCATTACCCGTCAAAGGTATGGACATACTCAATTGTGACTATTTTTCATTTTTTGAATGATAAAAAGTCATAAAAATAGGCTATTTATGTATTTATTTAGAATAAAAACTAATAAAGAAACTAACAAAAGGCACTTTTTTTGTGTACAAACATAAACTCAAGTATACTGTATCAAGTATACACCAAAACTTTTTCAAGATTATGAGAAATATTTGTGAGAAACATTTGTGACAAAATAAGTGAGTTGACTTTGTATAAACTGATAAAACTGAACCTGAACAAAAATTAAACCATTTTTCCTTTACGACTTGTTATACAGTAGCAGTAAAAATAAATAATAAAAATAATAATACATACAATTAAAATACTACTACTACTATTATTGGTATCATTATTATTGATTTTTTTTTTACATCCACATAATTAATAACAACAACAATAATAATAATAATAATAATAATAATAATAATAATAATAATAATAATAATAATAATAATAATATAATAATAATATTGATATAATATAATATAATATAATATAATATAATATAATATAATATAATATAATATAATATAATATAATATAATATAATATAATATAATATAATAATAACGATGATGATGGTAAACTGAAAAATATATATATTTTGTTGCAAACAATTTGTGTTGAATTTAAACAAACACAATTTAGCAATGTTCAACTTAATTTGTTTAAATTCAGCCCAAATAAATTAGTAACAAGCACTTAACTTAAAAAATTCAGTGTAATTATTATTATTATTATTATTATTATTATTATTATTATTATTATAAACAAACAAACTAGCAAACAGCTATCATTTTGTTTTGTTTAAACAAACAAATAAATAAATCAGCTCTTTGCACCAAATAACCATTTATAATACACCATAAAAAATATCTCATTCATTAATTCATTTTCTTTTCCGCTTAGTCGCCAGGGCGGAATGAATCGCCAACTTATCCAGCACATTTTATGCAGCGGATGCCCTTCCAGCTGCAACCCATCACTGGGAAACATCCATACACATTCATTTACACACATAAATTATGGAAAATTTAGCTTACTCAATTCACCTGTACCGCATGTCTTTGGACTTGAGGGGGAAACCGGAGCACCCGGAGGAAACCCACGCAAACGGGGAGAACATGCAAACTCCATGGTAATTATTATTAACAAACAAAAACAAACAAACAAACAATTCATTTCTACTGCTTTAAGTTAATTGTTTAAATAAACAAACAATTAAACGAGTAAATAAATTAAATAAAAATTATAATTATTAAGTTTTTACCACTTCTAGTATTGATTTCATCTAATAGTTGCAGTTAATTGACTGATATACACTGTAAAAATATTTGTAAATTAGCAGTTTTTTGTATTTTATTGTTTACATTTTATTATATATTTTTTTATTTCCCAACATTTATGCTTTAGAATTGCATTATATATTTTTTTCAACAACTTTTTACCTAGAAAAGTTTGAAAAAAGCGACTTTTATTAACTAAATAAAATAAAGCTTAAATTTGATTTATTGTCTGGGTTGGTGTTGAACTGAGTTCAAAAACCTCATAACAAACTGCCAGTATATTGTCCGTCAAGTTTTGTTTATGTTTAAACAAATAAATATACTATGAATCAAGTTTTTTACCAATTTAAATAAATAAATAAATAAATAAATAAATAAATAAATAAATAAATAAATAAATAAATAAAATGCCTCTTTCCATTAAACAAATAACCACTTCCACAGCTTCACAGAATTCTTCACATTTCAATAAAAAGTCAATTAAACCCTTTTCGCCATTTACCTTCGCATTAAAGACTTTTTTTTTATTTTAGATTTGCAGAAATGAGCACTGTTTCCAAGAATAACCCTGCACCCACTCCACCGCTGTCATTTGTCAAGTGCATATAGATCCAAACGCCACAACTGAATCAATGTCCTCACAGAGGAGCGATGTACCCTGGCTAAAGTAATAATCATTTGCACTATGGCGGAGTTCATTCAGGGTTAAATTATTCAGCCCACTTAAACTGTATACTTCCGTTCATTTCCCCTAATAAAGTCCCCCAGATTTCACATCCAGCCAGGCACTCTCTAGCTCTGCGAGAAGATCTCAATGGAGCAGATGTGGCTTCATGCTGCTCTTGCTGGATGTAACAATGAGTGAGTAAACAGAGAGGGACTTGTGCAGCACAAAGGCTTTTTGCTGTAATGGATTTTTAAATAGAGAGGGAAAAGCGTCTGCAGGCCTATCTCAGAACTGTTTATTCACGCTCTTGCGCTGAAATAACTTAATCCACCATCCTTAGTGAAGATTAGAGTAGATTTGCTTCAATTAAAAACAGACTTTGCGCTAAACAATCAATACACAGCCCACTGGTGCAGTGTTTTAGCTTTCGGGATCACCCAGAAAGCAACGACTATGCATTTCTGATCGTGAGGAGGATGAAACTTTGACTATGAAGACATCTCACTGTGAAAAAAAAAAAAATAAATAATAATAATAATAATAATAATAATAATAATAATAATAATAATAATACAAATGGGGAAATAAATGTGTTTTGGGTCAACTATAGACAAACCCAATAGCTGTATGAATTTGATTTTTAATTATCTGAAGTTGTAATAAGTTTATTTTTGGATTATGCATATTTGAGCAACATTTGTACTGCCAAAACCCAGGATTTTTTTAGGTTAAAAAATTGTCTAAACCAGTGTTTCCCAACCCTGTTCCTGAGGGCACACCAACAGTACACATTTTCCACCTCTCCCTAATCAAACACACCTGAATCAACTTATCATAACATCAGAAGAGACTCCAAACCCTGAAGTTAATGGGTCAGAAAAGGGAGACATCCAAAATATGTACTGTTGGTGTGCCTCCAGGAACAGGGTTGGGAAACACTGGTCTAAACCCTATTAAAAGAATAGTTCACTCAAAAAAGACAAATCTGTTATTATTTATTTAACCATATCACTGTTAACAGTTTCCTGTAGGATCTACAGTAATGTACTGGCAGCAATTCAGCAGTAACTGCATTTACATTTACAGCACCATTTATCTTGCATTTATTTACAGTATTGCATATCTTTATTGTAAAATATAGTCATTTACACAACGCATAATAAAATGAATACTTTTCCATATTAAAAGGAGTTTTTTTTTCTAACCAGCAGATGCTATTTATATTTTAGAAACGGCTTCTCTTTCTTGCAGCAGAACAACAGAAAACTGACAATGATCACCTCAGGTACACCTCATGTGCTTTATTCAGTGTTAAATGCTGACAATGTGAGTTTGAATGGCATTTTGCATGACATTTATTGCCATACTACTGAAAGCAGCAGCAGATAGTTCACCTCAGATCTTGAAAATAAAATAAACTGCTTGAAATGGAACTTTAGAACTGTGGTTTAATACATATTAAATAGATTATAAACCTTACCATTTCATTAGATTGCAGTAAGTGCACTATTCTGTGCTTCTGAATGGCTGTATTTAAGTTTCTGTCATGTTTCGTCTGGTCAGCCTAATTGCTGATCACCGCAAATTTTGTCACATAGCATGTTGTTAGGACACGGGGTTACAATGTAACCTGCTCACCTAATGTTTACATTTGTAATGTTTATATTATTTGCTAATTAATAACCACCTCATGTGGAACTGAATCTACGTCTCATTTCGGAGTCTGCTATTGTCCACCAGAGATTTCATTTCAGTCACGGAAGCATACTTTGAGTGCTTTCATGACTAAATGAATAAATTACGCTGTTTTTTAACAAGGCAACATGGATACAGAGACAAGGCAACATTGGCTACTGGGCGGGTTAAAATAACCAAAACAACAACAAGAATGTTCACGTGGCATGTTTCTTAAATACATGAATACTGCAAACATATTATAGTATCTTTATGCTTTAGAAGAGTCGAAAACTTTTACCTTTAAGGCACGTTTATGCATTGTGTCGCTCTTAATGTGATTTCGAATGTACACTAGTCATCATTAGAAGTCTCCTCTGTTTATGCAGAGGTTGATGTTAATTCCTGCCTGTGTTTTCATATATGTTAAATCCACAAAATAATTCATTTATTCATTTTCTTTTTGGCGTAGTCCCTTTATTAATCTGAGGTCACCACAGCGGAATGAACCGCCCCACAAAATAAGATGTGACTATAAATAAGTAAATTTAAACAGCTAGAAAAGTGAAGTTCGTTGACAAACTTTATAATGGCTTGAGATAGTCTAGCCTGAAAGTTTGAAGTAGTTTAAATAATTGAAGTAGTTTTTAAGAAAATTGAAAGAATTGGCATAGATAACTACATATATGTTAGCAAGCTTCTAGTATGAATAAGCATGTTTGTTGCTAGACTATTGCTAGGGTGTTCTGAGTGGTTGCTAAGGTGTTGCTTAGTGGTTGCTAGGGTGTTCTGAGTGGTTATTAAGGCATTGCTAGGCTGTTGCTAAGGTGTTCTGAGTGGTTGCTTGGCAGTATCTAATATGTTGCTAGGTGGTTGCTAAGGTGTTCTGAGTGGTTGCTAGGGTGTTGTTAAGTGGTTGCTAAGCTGTGGCTAGGTGGTTGTTAAGGTGTTGCTAGGCAGTTGCTAAGGTGTTGCTAGGCAGTTGCTAAGGTGTTGCTAGGCGGTTGCTAACGTGTTCTAGGTCATTGCAAAGGTGCTTTCAGGTGGTGGCTAGGGTGCGTTGAGTGGTTGCTAGGTGGTTGCTATGGCCTTACTAGATGGTTGCTAAGGAGTTGCTAGGCGTTTGCTCGGATGTTCTGAGTGGTTGCTAAGTGGTTGCTAAGGCATTGTTAGATGGTTGCTGAGGCGTGGCTAGGTGATTGCTAAGGTGTTGCTAGGTGGTTGTTAGGCGGTTAGTAAGGTGTTGCTAGGCAGTTGCTAAGGTGTTCTGGGTCATTGTTAAGGTGCTGCTAGGTGGTTGGTACGGTGCTCTGAGTGGTTGCTTGGCAGTTGCTTAGGAGTTACTAGGTGGTTGTTAAGGTGTTGCTAGAATGTTCTGAGTGGTTGCTAAAGTGTTGCGGGGCAGTTGCTAGGGTGTTCTATGTTGTTGCTAAGGTTGTGCTAGGTGACTGCTAGGGTGTTCTGAGTGGTTGCTAGGTGGTTGCTAAGGTGTTGCTAGGCGGTTGCTAAAGTGTTCTAGGTCATTGCAAAGGTGCTTCCAGGTGATGGCTAGGCATCTTTAAATACACACATAAAAATTACTAGGACAATCAAGAATGAAGGAATAACATTTTCAGTAGTCTCTCTCTCTCTCTCTGAATGAACCAATGAATACATAGGTTTTGTAAAAATGTTTGAAGAGGCAGATGTTTCCAATCAGCATGTAAAGCTATTTCAAGTCTTCTAAAGCTATTCAACAGCATTGATAGCATTGTCAAAAAAGGTTTGTAAAAGCATGAGGGTGCCAGAAGTCTTGTACTATTGCTTTAAGTACAATCACACCTCTTCAGGTACTGACCTTCGATAAAAAGTCACGCTACATGGCAGCCTCTAATCCACTGCAAAGATCTTTACGCAGTGCTGTGAGTTTCAACACCAGCATAGGCAAAAGTACTGCAGCACTTCATGTTAACTGTACATTTACAGCTGCGAGTGAATCAACGCTTTCTTCATGTCAGCAGCTAATAAATTATTGGATCCGTCACACCAACTGTCTTCCTCCATGACACCTCAACCAAACTTTTAAGCGGTGATTACACAGGCCAATAATGGATGGTGTGGAGGTTGGAGAGCAATAATTAGGAAAGAAAATAATCATCATTTAATATTATAGCTAGGGCTGCACAGTATTGGAAAAATCTGAATTGTAGTATTTTATTTTTCTGCGATAAATACTGCGATATGAGCACAGTCTCACAAGATGGTTTGAATAGCTCTTTTTGACAGTTTTCTGGGGAGTCTGGGGCTGTTTCTCAATGTGTTCTTGTCTGTACGTGCGTTCTTGTGTCCTCGTGAAGCATCATCAACTGTCGCCGCAGTAATGTTCCAATTCAAAGTTCACATCTTGTCAAGTACAGTAAATTCCCGGATGTGTACTTGCTCTGTCCCTTTTGCCAAGGATGCATCGAGAGGTGACTTGTCAGCGTTGCCAGACGTATGATAATTATCATATCTGTACAATAATTTTGACCTCCCTTCGATGTACGATCACTAATAAAAAAATCCTATAATGAGACATCTTTTGTCTACTGTCTGTGAGGAGAACGTGGAGTTATCATCTTATCTTACATCACATCTTCTCATCCAATCAACATGGAGAATGGCTCTCTCTCTCACGAGTTAACGTTCCTGCTGCGCGCGGCTGTGCTTAGGTCAGAAGTTCTCAGGTTAAATTGTCAGGTCAATCGTTTAAGCAATAAAGTTTTTAAAAAGCAGTGCTGAAAAGGAAGGTGAGAAGAACGGGAGTTTGCCCTTGATGTTCTTGTTTTTCCCCATTCAAATGTGTCATGTGAACGTGTTTTTCCAAAGTTAATCTCATCAAAACAAAGCCACGAAATCGGCACATTACAGATACTCTGAATGGGCTCGTGCACACCGGAGAGTGTGTTAAAAATTCGGGAGGGTGCACTGCTTTGTACGATAATTTTTTCTCCAAATACGATAATTTTGAGGTTTTGGTACGATACCTTGATGTTTTTTCAGTCTGAAAACACGGTGACTTGTGTGAACATGCATATTGCAGGTAACCAGAATGCATTGCAGGCCAAGTAGCGATAGCTAATGACGAAGGAGAAAACTCGCACGGCTTGAAAATACTCCTCTGTTGTGTTACAAAATTTTCCCTAAAACAAGTCAAATTATCTGCATGTGGGGTGAGTAAAATAATCTAGTTTACGTTGAAATGTAGACATTTGGGGGTGACACGATAGCTTAGTGGTTAGTGCTGTCACCTCACAGCAAGAAGGTTGCTGGTTTGAGTCCGGGCTGGGTCAGTTGGCATTTCTGTGTGGAGTTTGCATGTTCTCCCCGTGCTGGTATGGGTTCCCCCACAGTCCAAAGACATGCACTATAGGTCAATTGGATGAACTAAATTGGCCAAAGTGTACTGTATGTGTGTGAATGAGTGTGTATGGATGTTTTCCAGAATTGGGTTGCAGCTGGAAGGGCATCCGCTGTATAAAACATATGCAGGATAAGTTGGCGGTTCATTCCGCTGTGGCAACCCCTGATGAATAAAGGGACAAAGCCAAAAAAATAAAAATGTAGACATTTGGACTAGAAACAAGTTAGAAATTATAAATAAGAATTTTTTTTTTATTTTGGCATTAATTGTATTAATTCTGTATAAATACTGTAAATAAATACAATTCTGTAGCTCCTGGTCAACTATAATTCAGACATCTTGCAATGTGACTAAAAATAATAATTCTAATATTTCCCAAGTGATGTTTATTGGAGTAAGGACATTTTCACAATATTTCCTATAATATATTTTCTTCTGAGAAAAAAAAAGTGTTATTTCTTTTCATTTTGCTGGAATAAAAGCAATATATATATATATGTATGTATTTTTTCCCGATTGGCTACCGACCACACATCTGTTGTCTAATGACTTATTAATCAACCAAACTTGCCTAGTAAGTTACCTAGTTAAGCCTTTAAACAGCACTTTACACGGAATGTTAGTATCTTACAAATTAACTTGGGGAAAAAAAATATAATGCCATTATGGCACAGACAAAAAATAAAAATAAATAAAGATATTGGAAATTAGTTACTGAAGCTATTATGTTTAAAAATGTGTTGAAAAATATTCTCTCCATTAAACGGACTTTAGGAATATTTGAAAAAAATAGACCGGTTGACTTTAACTCATCACCTTAAAGCTGATTTATACTTCTATGTCAAGCGCACGTGTATGGATCCGCACAGCCCTAGCGCAATCGCACAGCCCTCACCGTGGCTCATGCCGACACTGACTCGCACCACTCAAAAAATGTAACTACACGTCGCAATGACAAGTAACACAAGCTCTGTGATTGGTCGACTTGGTACCGGTGATGAGCGTGGGCGGTGCTGAGAGCCACAAGCCCGATGGTCGAGTCCCGTGAGAGAGCTCCAGATGGAAACGTTTGTTTTGTGTTTATCTTATGATTAAGTTGTTGTACGTCCACCCGTTCCCGCCTCTGAATGAGTGAGTTTTAGCTATTTGTAACGTTCAGAAAAAACAAAACACCCGCGAAGACACTCGACACAGAGGAACATAAAAACCCACTGCCAGCTAGCATTTCGGAAGTAAAGAAGTATAAATGCACGACAATACACAAGGCAGGCACTGTGGGTCACGCCGATCACCTGGCGCAGAAGTAGAAATCAGCCTTTAGAATTATAAGATTCTATTTGACATTTTTGTCAAAATTAAGTTACTCATATATTATTATATATGATCTTATTAAATGACAACTTATTTACGTTATGTGATGTGTTTTTATAAGTTTTTAAGCTTTTAAGCTCAATATCTCAAAATCCATAAGAACGCAGAAAGAACCTTATAATTTCAAGGTGATGAACTGTTTTGTTGGAAAATAATAAAAATTCCACTGAAATACAAACAGGTATTAACAAACATATTCTTAACAAAATTTTGACAATTTAGTTTCAAAAAAGTATTAAAGCACACACAAAAAAATCTGCTTGTTCAAAGTACTTATTTAAATGAACTGAACCAACACAATTCTAGAGATTTTTTTGGGGACGACTTAATTGTTTTATGTTTAATCCACTCTGTGGAACAACGTGAATGAATTGTGTGGAACCCTGCATTTTTTACAGTGTGGACATTTTTATCTATGTATGCTGACAAAATAAGGCACATCTCATCTTAATACAGTTCATATCTCAAACTCTATCTTACATGCATTGCGATTATAACAGCACATTCTGTTGCTTTACACAGGCAGCTCACATATTATGCATTGACGCATGCATAGACATTTTAATGCGCTCACCCACTGCCTGCATACTTAACCAACCTGCTGCCTGAGCCTGCTGTTTCCAGTTTGAAATGCAGATTTTAAAGGGAAGGTTAATTGAAAATGACAATTCTGTCATCATGTATTGACTCGTGTCTCAATGCAAAACCCGAATGAACAGCTTTCTTCTATTGACCTCGAAAGCAGGTGGGCAGACCATAAAATGAGAAATAAAATCTAGTCTGTCAAGCTTTAAATAAAAAAAATAATAATCTTCTGAAGTCACACAATGGCTTTGCATGATTGAAAGACTGACATTTATTAAATCTCTAGTAGAAAAAGAAAATAAAATATTTAATTATACCATCGCTCTCCTCTTCAGTGAAGCTGATTTCCGAACGCAATAGCTAATGACCTTCAGATCTAACAAAATAAGCTGCATTTTGAGTCATCATCTACTCACAATATGATTCAGTGTTTATACTGGCGAATTCAATGTAACAAGTCACTCGAACAAACCTCTGGGGAAACAGAAAAGTCTGAATGACGACCTATGCAAAGGAGATCGATACTAATGTCAGCTATTGGATTGGCTCGGGAATCCCTCAGGACCAGTGTGTGATTGGCTCCTTAAACGGGGATGATTTGTATATATCCGTGGCGCCTTTTAAAGTGACATAGTCGCCTCTGGAACTAACTGGCCATTTCCTTGCGAACATGCGCACGCTGAATGGCTTTACCAATACAAACCGAGAGAGGCTTACTTTAAGTGACAGCGCTGAAGAAAATCTAGCAGTGAAAGAAACTGTAGCTCATTTCTCCACTCTATTGAGCCAGTCCATACTGAGCGGACTGTAACAGTCTAGTTATTGAAATCGATACCAATAACTGCAATCCCTCATCCTCTGAACGGATCTCCGCTCAATCAATGAATATCAAATTACGCATTGCCTGTTGTGCATAATTTCCATTTGAGTGCCGGCGATCAGGATTTTGTAAGAATGTAGATCAATGTTTATTAATGGTGGTCTTTTTGAGCTACATTGCAAAAATGTAGTTGTTTATTGAGCTGCTATAGTACATTGCAACATGACGGTTATATTGCAATTGGTATTCTGTCATCATTTACTCAGCCTTTACTCACTTCAAACCTTTATTAGTTTTTTGTTTCTGTTTAACAAAAGAGAAGATGTTTTGAAGTATGTTAGAAACCTATAAACACTGACTTCAAAATATCTTCTGTGTTCAAGGGAAGCAAGAAACTGTTTGTTATGTATTCGTTATTTTCCCTGTTTAAGAGAAGAGATGTTTTGAAGAATGTGAGAAACCTGTAACCATTGACTTCCATAGTAGGAAAAACAAGTACTGTGGAAGTCAGTGGTTACAGGTTTTCAGCTTTGTTCAAAATATCTTATGTTTAGTGCAAGCAAAAATCTATTTGATATTTATTTTCATCATTTTCCCTGTTTAACATTTGTGATGTTTTGAAAAATGTTAGAAACCTTTAAGCGTTGGCTTCCACAGTATTCATTTTTTCTACTATGGAAGGTAATGGTTACAGGTTTTCAGCTTTCTTCAAAATATCTTCTGTGTTCAACGGAAGCAAGAAACTATTTGTTATTTTTGTTTGTTGAAGTCAGGTTTTCGGCTTTATACAAAAAAAAATAATAATAATAATAAAATATGTACGTAATATATATATATATATATATATATATATATATATATATATATATATATATATATATATATATATATATATATATATATATATATATATGTATGTATGTATGTATGTATATATATATATTGTTCTCAACAGAAGGAAGAAACTTAAAGGTTTTAAACCACTTGAGGGTGAGTAAATAGTGAGTAATTTTTCATTTTTGGGGAGTAAAATATCCCTTTAATTGTGTTAAAGTATCTTTGTACACCATCAGCTGTGGAAAATAGACAATATTATTTGACTGCTATTTGAATATGCATTAGTTATCCATTATGAAATTACTTTTTAATAATTTATTTTAATTCAAAATAATAGATGAGATTTTAAGATTTTTTAATTGTTTTTATGTTATTTATTGGGTTAAAATGAATTTAGTGACAAAAATGTATTTAAAAAAATAAATTGTATTGAAATCAACCACTTGACACTAATTCAGTTCAATAAATATAATCATTTAACTATTACAAACTGTGGAAAATAAAGAATATTTCATATCCTATGTAATTATTTTAAATTTCAGAATTTCTACATTATTCACTCATTTTCCTTCAACTTAGTCCTTTATTTATCAGGAGTCGCCACAGCTGAATGAACTGCCAACTACTCCAGCATATGTTTTACAATCACTCATACACTCTCTCTCACACACACACACGCGCACGCACGCCCACGCACACGCACACACACACACACACACACACACACACACACACTACGGCCAATTGTCTTCACCCAATTCACCAATACTACATGTCTTTGGACTGTGTAGGAAGCAGGAGCACCCGGAGGAAACCAACAATCACGAGGAGAACACGCAAAGTCCACACAGAAATGCCAACTGGCCCAGCCGGGACTCGAATCAGAGACCTTCCAATTACCTTTCAATTAGTTTTCAGTGTATTACATGAAACATTTTTGTATTAAAGGAACTGGCATTTGTATTGGAAAAAATACCCTATTTTGTGGAGGGGATAAGCAGATGATATAATGTGTGCAGTTCATCAATCACACTGAAAAAGTTGATTATCATGAGAACCTGCCATATACTGCACATTTAGGTCATTCCATACATACCAAAATCTGCATATTGTTCACATCATTCACTCAGGATAGCACAGAAATAGATAATGCATTTGAATGCCATCCGAACGGCCTTGGACCTTCTGACTGGGCTATATTAAGCAACTTCTGTGCCTTAATATAAAAATAACTCAACATAATTGTCTGCGAAGAGAAATGGCTTTTATTTCATGGTCCCTGAACCTCCCGGTATAATTCGGAATCAGAACTGACACGATCCCAATTACACCTACTGCATTTTATGGCTCCTTGCTTGGCTGACATTTCTGTAACATATGATTACATTATAAGACTATTAAACCTATCAGGTGCAGACTCCCAAAATCATATTACGCACTTCCGAGACTTCCAGACCCCACGGACACAGACGTGAAAAAGGCGAGACCCAGACGCTTCTCTCTGCCCTCGAAAAAAAACAAAAAACTGTTGACATGTTGATAGATTAAAAGAAGGAGCAAGCATGAAATCTTTCCAGAAGACTGCAGCCAACAAAGAGCAGGAACGTCCTCAATGGCCTGCCATTCTAATTGGATCTGACAGTCAAGTCAAAGATAAAAGAGAAACAAGATATGGGGCTTATGTACACATCCAATGGAGACTTTGAGCACTGCCGTTGTAGTGCATTAGCAAGGTTGGAGATATCTAAAATCTCATCATCCCTAATCAAATGATTGAGCACACAAGCGTACAACACACGGCGCATGAGGGAAAAACAGGAGCATTTGTTAAGGTTAGAAGAGCGGCGGCCGGGGTTTATGGATATTGATGCTGGTGGAATTGCGTGTCAGAGCAAAGCAGGGGACTCACAGAGAGAGCATCATTCATCCCAGCGGCCTCTTATACACACACTGAATGAGGTGCCAACCTGTGTCATTCAAAGAGCCATTTCTGTCCACCTCGCTCTATTGTCCTCTGACAGAAAGAGAGAGGGAGAGGGAGAGAAGTGTGAGTTCGGGAGGGAGGGATGGGCATGAGAGAATGTGGGGAGGGAAAAAGAGGCAGGAGGAGGGGCGGACATTCATCAGTACCCCCTTTTGTCACTTTTAAATGCTGGAGTCTGGATAAAGCATTGCTTGTTGCTTTTTTTTAGGCCACTAGAAAAAGACAGAATGCTTGAGTCGTGAGAGAAAGACCTGACAGGAAGAGATAAATCTATACTGGATCTATAAGAGGTTGACTGTAATGGCATAGAATAACTTTCAAAACTTCATTTGCAGAAGAAAAACAAAAATGATATACAGTAAGGCATATATATATATATATATATATATAGGTAAAGTCAGAAGTATTAGCTCCCATTTATTTTATATTATTAGTTTATTTTTTCCCCAATTTCTGTTTAATGGAGAAAATATTTTCTCAACACATTTCTAAACATAATAGTTTTCAGAACTCATTTCTATTAACTGATTTATTTGATTTTTGCCATGATGACAGTAAATAATATGTTAATGAATATTTTTCAAGACACTTCTGTCCAGTTTAAAGTGACATTTAAAGGCTTAACTAGGTTAATTAGGTTAACTAGGGGGGTTAGGGTAATTAGGCAAGTTATTGTGTAACGATGGTTTGTTTTGTAGACTATTGAAAAAAATATAGCCTTAAGGGGCTAATAATTTTGACCTTAAAATGGATTTTAAAAAAATTAAAAACTGCTTTTATTCTAGCCAAAATAAAACAAATAAGACTTTCTCTAGAAGAAAAAATATTATCGGACATACTGTGAAAATGTCAGAAGTGTTTCGAGACCTAGCGAATCTGCTTTTGACTGACAGGGTCGGAAAAAAAATCTTTCACGTAGCCTAGTGGGCCGTGCGTGTGCACACAATAACTATGCTGCAAATGACCTCGAGTTTGAATCCCGACTAGTGCAACAACTCTCAAATTATGATTGGATGACACTTTTTATGACCAAAACAAGACATATTTATTCACAAAGTGTTCATTTAGATGTCAGACCAATGTTAAAACAAAACACATTACAAGAACAAAGCGTTTAAAAATGAGCATCTACAACTTCATCACTCAATTCGAACCCATTATCTCAGCAAGCCAGTCTGAAACTCTCACCGCTCCACTAAATCACTTGACACCTCAACTCTACAACATGAGGTTTAATACCTCAATTTGCTTAACTGCGTCTTTGCTGAAGCTGTTCCAGAGCAAAACACAAAAATGACAACTAGGTGTTGCTGTTTCGACGGGTTTCGAACCGTTTCGAAGCTTAGACACATTTGGTTCAACTGTTTCGGTGTTTCATGAAGCCTCACTTTGCCCACCACTAATAAGAGTTTAATCAAAGATTTACGAGAGCTGAATGCTACACTACATCATGGTTTCTTCGTGAATTTCTGACTAAAAACTGGACAAAAAGTGGATTGGATTAAATGTTGGCGAAAATTGATCGCCCTGAATCAGTATGTCGTGTGCTGGGGAGTAGTTTTCCACGCACTGCCAGTACTGTTGAAAGACAGGGTACTAAGAGAAGAGAAGACCCAGAAGAAGGTAATGCAATGATATGAATCAGGTGAGGTGGAAAACACATACATATCATGCAATTTCGTCTACTTGCCTTCTAATTACAAAACATAAATAAAGTTGCAGGTATTTTGACGAAATTCTGACAGAATTAATTTTGCTTGGATTTTTTTGAGACATGGTATATATACATATATACATTTAACTAGGTAATAATAATAATAATAATAATAATAATAATAATAATAATAATAATAATAAATTTTTCTTCTAGGGCTGCATGATTCATTAAAACAAAACAGAAATCACAGGGAAGCGCGACTCTGAAGTCAGTTGTTAATCACCTCTGAAGACTAGAGGGCGCTCTTGCAAAAAAAAACTGCATATAAGGGATTTACCAACCTACGTCACATGATGTCACATGGGTTCAATCGTGCATACTGGTTGCAAAAAAAGACCGCTTGCAATAGCAGACGTTGTATTGTGTGGCAGGATGTAGGGATGCACCGATCCCGATACTTGGATCGGATATCGGTTCGATACGGCATATTTTTGCTGGATCGGGTATTGGCCAGCAGGTACCAATCCAAATCCGATCTTGCGCGTGCCCTATATTATACGTAATTTATAGGCCAACAAAAGCCATGGAGATCATTGTTAATTTTAAATCATGTTGGGCTGTGTCTGTTAGACCAGCAGATCGCATTGGCAACACTGGAGTAGAGAGGGTTATTACCTGCTCTTCACACACAATGTAGGCCTACCTGAAACTTTAAACGAGAAAAGGCTCAATAATACATTGGACAGATTCTCAACACACTGATTTGTCCCCTGCTCCGTAAGATTGTTCTTATAATAAGTTTCTGTTCTCTCATCCTTCCGACTGAGTTTATTCTTCCCAGGGGAATACTTTAAGTGGTGCGAATAGTTTGTAAAGCCTGGTTCATTGTGGTCAAAATAGTTGATTAAATTAATAAAAGTGAAACTGATGGCCCGGCGCACCTAAATTCTCATTAACATAAAATTATTTAGCCTAATGTAGGCTACTCTGAAACTGTGAATATTTCACTGGCATTTTATATATTAATATTCTATTTAACAGACCAGTTTGTGCACTGAAGCATAAGCGGATCTTGTTTTAAACTTCACCTTAAATCTTTTATTGTTTATTTTGTAGATAACTGACCAACAACAATACATTAAAATAACCAACAAATTATACCAAACGAAATTTGCTTCAAAAAGATAATTTTTCAGACAAAAAAAAGACATGCTTTCAGTTTCTCCGTCTCACTCGCGGCGAGTTTAGGCAAGGGAATGTTTATTTAGTAAAACTGCCCTCAGACGGTTTAGTTTAGTCTGCTTAAAACCTGCAGAAAAATATCAGGCTTTGCAAAAAGGCTGATTATTTTACCAATGATTAGGGTAGCCTATTACAGAAAAATCTTGATATTAAAAAGGAAACATAAGCTGGATCACAACAGATCATATCAATGTCATAACAAATGCTCAAATAATGTAGCCCATAGTTTATAACAAGCATTATGTTTAGTTAGATTGTGCCATCTGTCATATAGGCCTTTAGGTGTGTTATTTTTACTAAAGAAGGTATTCTATTTGAGTTTAGCACCAGAACTATAGAAACGGCACAGAATCGGGATCGAATCTGTATCAGAAGATACTCAGAATTTTGGTATCGAGATCGGATCGGTTCCAAAAAAAATGGTATTGGTGCATTCGTAGTAGGATGAAAGCGAGGCTTTATGAAACTCCTTATAACTGCAAAAACAGTTAAATATGCACTAAATGCTTAGAATGAAATGCAAACATGTAAGTTCACATACCCTGCTGTACAGGAGCGATCCGCTGTCAGAATGCAGTTGTTTTGCTAGTTGATGACTACCCAGGCCTTGTACAGTTCTGTCTTATTTCCTTGTCTTTGGCTAGGCTAGAACCTTGTTTTTAGCACTACAAAGTTTTGAATCTGGTGATCATGGAAAATTATTTCTTACACAAGACCACACAGAACAAATTTGTTAGCATCCAAAGACTTGAGGGCCTTCTTCTCTCATGTAAAATCACTTGGAGTTTCAATGAGATAGTTGTATATTTCGGGCTGGATGCTTGGCCATTTCGTCTTATCCAATGTCCATTGGGAGGGTGCTGTCGCAAATGGACCCGTCAAACGAACGCCGCTCACTTTAACGTATTTTTGCTGAATAACTGTGCTCATCACTGGGTGATAAGCTGCTATAACACGCTGAAAGCATTATGTAAATAACATATATAATATGTAATTAATATAACTTATCTCGAATACAACAAACTCTGTACCGCATCAGATGTCATTCCCTCGCTGTAAATGCAAGCGCTCCTTTTTTTTTCTGCAACCTTGCTGCGTGCGCATCCTCAATGTTTACAAACCGGTAATTCGTCTATACATTGCAAAGAACAGACCCAGGAAATCAAACAGATGCTATGACTGCTTTTTATTCATTCAACATAACCAATAATGACCCGGCTATGGAATCATCTTACAGAATGATGTTTCAGACACTCGAATGAAGTTATGAAGTGAGTCTGGAGTAAATGGGGTATTTTCACATACTTTTCAGCAGCTACGCAGATCCATAGATCACAGAGAAGTGATGCAAACAGCTGTCAAATCGCAGAATGATTATCTTCGATTTTAGAATTGCCGTGTGATTGAGCTGAATAGCTTTTCAGTGAACTATGAGGCTGTGTAGTAAAACCTGCTCCATCTGAAAGCAGCTGAAGATTTACAGCCATGATCGACAACAAAAGACACGCCAAAAATGCCTTTAATTAATTATGCAACCAAAATTTCAACTTATTATTATTACTATTATTAATAAGTTATTTGGGATTCAATTTGATGTTTTAGATCAGTTTAATGCAATGTTATTTGACAAAAAAATCATCATAACATCCCTTTCTTTTAAATATGAACCCCACTGTAAAATATGATATAACCTAGCATATTTTATCATCGCGCACACAATGGCATCAGCAGCAATCCCAAATCTCTTTTCTCCCGCTCTCTTATTTATGTAAGCATATGGTGGTGTCCATCAGCACAGTGAAGCTGCTATGATGGAGTGTACTTGTTGAATTATGCATACGCAATAGAGTCACAGATCACTGCAGTGCCTGCTTCTGACAGATATGAATACCTGTGAGGAGGATAGGAACTATATGAGCTACATATCTACCTCTCTCTCTCTCTCTCTCTTCCAGTCACGCTTGAAAATACATATCCTAAACCACATCATAACAATGAAAGCAAGCAGCCTCTGTGATCACTAAAAGCAAATGTTACTCTTTGATTTACCAACTGGATGCACTCGCCGCTCTGTTCTGCAGTTATCAGGATGTGTTTTCTGCTGTCTTTGTGCATCTCTGCTAAACTCATCGCTTGTGTTTTTTTTTTTTTCTCAGCGTCAGGAACTTGTCTTGGCATGTCCAGGTTTTTAAATTCAAAGCAATTAAATTAAGCAATTAATGGATCAGCAAGGCACAGTAAACTGGTGTCAGATTGTGACCCCAAATCTGTGATTAAGCACAGCTAGATGGAAATACATAACAAAAGAGGTTAGGTGGGGCTCTAGGGAGCTGATATGTTTTGTAGTGAACCCTGGTGAGAGGAGAGATGTGGTAAAAAACAATAGGGTCACTGTGAAAATATCGCTCTTGGAACACCCTGATTAGTTTACATACAGTATATAGCATATTAAAAGGAAACTTTACCAAAAACTTAGAACCTACTCATTATTTACTGTGCATCAAAGGGTTAC